>NW_009204273.1:0-5787 GCF_000690835.1 Fulmarus glacialis
AATTGTCAGCCAAGGAGGGGGTGGGGGGGGATATAATAAAAAAAACCAACAACCCCAAACCCAACAAACCCACCCTGTCTTACTGCGTTCAAGGTGAATTTCAAGGAGAAGAGCGTGCTTTTTGTTGATGGTAAGGTCCTGATGGATACTGGTATTAAGAAACGCACGCTGTGGCTACCTGTACATCTATACCCAGGAATATCTATATATTCCCAGCATCACCGGTCCTTACTGAGCACCCTGTTAGACCCTGTAACCTTGTCAGGGCGCTGCGCAGCGTAACCCAGGCTAAACCCCTGGCTAAAGCAGGCGCTGAAGGCAGGAAATCCTTTATTACTCGCCGGGTGATTTCGTATCAAGGGCATGTGCCCGCTCCTGGGATCTCTTTGCACAAGCCGCAGCTACCGGTGCCGTTGAGATCATTTCAGCTACGTATCGCGCCGCATCGCACGTACATTCCTTCCCATTGCATGAAGACAAATACATGCTCTTTTTTTTTTTTCTTCCCCCCAGTCGAGGCCTAGAAGTTGCTGAGAAAAAACCGCATGGAAGCACGCGTACACGGTTCGTACCCCGAACACAGAACGTCTGTGTGCGTGTGTGTGTGTTCAGACGGGCAGAAGCATCTGGCTCTGAATAAGCACGAAGGCCCTGTGCGCATTGGGCCCCCCCCGACGCGCTCGGAATCTTCGTGCCGAGCCGGCTGAGAGCTGCGGCCCTTTCTTCTTAGTGCTGTTTAACAGGAGTACCATTTTCTTTCCATTACGTTAATGACATTTCATCTAACGCACCAAATCAGGGGAGTTTTCAAGGAAATACTGGAAATTAGATGTCGAAAATTGTTCGGGAGAGTCATCAGCCCAGGCACAAAAATCTCCCCACCTGCCCTTTATAAAGCCATCCCCTCCAAAAAAACATGACACGATATTATATGATTTTTTTTAAAAAAAAAAAAGCAAACCCTATTTACCCTGAATAAGCAACTTCTCATATACCTCCTTTAAACTGTTTGCAATTCAAAGAAGAAATCGTATAGCGCAGATTTTAAATGTCTCGCTGCCAGAAGCCAACAGCCAGAGCATCCCTCCGAGCCGCCGAGCACCAGCCCCTGCCCGGCCGGCAGCTGCCCGACGGGGACCGCGCTGGTCACGTTATTTATCTCCTCCCTGCTTTTCTGTCTCAGAGATTTATAGAGAGCTGAGCTATTTTACTTAAAAATAAATATACGTGTTTCATGGGAGGTAAGTTGGTTGGAGGTAAAAAGTTGTAATTTCAGTATCCCTCCAAAACGACTTCTTTCTTTCTATATTTTTTATAAGTAACAGGGCTTTATCTCTCCGTAACGCCTTCCTTCGGAGGATCTCAAAGCGCTTTGGGAATCTGCACGAGCACTGATCCCCGGTGGCAATGCGAAGGAGGTAAACGCAATTCCCCCATTTCACAAGTGGGGAAACGGAGGATCAGGGGCCTCAGGGAGGTTTTGCCACCCATCCTTCGTGGCTTCGAATGGCAGCGAGATGCCTACAGAGCCCAGCCGTGGAGCTGGAGCCACGGGGGCAGCTGGAGATGCGAACCCAGAGCAGGACTCGGCGCTGGGCGACATGTCTCTGCAAAACGGACACGGGGATTTTCAGTTTGAATTTCCACCCGCTCACCCGGGGGCTGGATGCCGCATTATGAACCTGGGCAGGATTAACGCTCAAAGGGATCTTTCAGGCTCTTTTCTAGTTCCCACCCTTGCCCGCTCCCCACCAGGTTTACCGGGGGTATTTAAAGCCCACTCCAACCCGCTTGAAAATACATTACGCTTCCCTTAAAAACATAAATCCTTGGACTTAACTGATGATCCATCCCCTCCCACTGCACTATTAGCACATTAAGAAATTGAACGATAAAACTCCTAAAAATCCGATTGACCAGAATCGCGCCGCTCCATATGGCACGGCATATGTGTCCGGCCCTCCTGCGCGCCCCGTTCGGGATCGCCTGGATGCGCGCTCAGGCAGGCTGGGATGGGAAAAGGGTTTTGAGGCAAATTCGGATGGGTTGAGAGATGCTTTTTTTTTTTTCCCCCACGACATTTCACTCCTCTGGTCCACCTCCAGCGCCGGAGGAAAAACTGTAGAGGTGATGTATGCCCCTAAATAAGGCTGCTGAGCTTTGCTTTGCGGGAGGAGGTCAGGTGAGGCTATTTAACGCTTTGCAGGATGGCTCCTAAAAGACGACGAGCTTAAGAAAACAACCCCAAACCCCAAAGCTACATCCCTACAATCAGCTTAACAGCTGCTGGAGCCGATGGCAGAGGTGGCTCTGGGGGAACGGATCCCTGCAGGTGGGTGCTGAGCACCCGGCTGGGGGGAAAAAAGTCCCTTTTCTGCCCTACCCGCTCCATGATAAATCACATTGCAGCAAACAATAGGCTCTGGGCCTCGCTGAGAGCTTTCCCCGAGCGATGACGGGTTTTCTAAAAGCCTTTGCAAGCTTTTTCACCGCTTTGGTGAAATTTAAACCTCCTTTTTTTTCCCCCCCCCTAGGGCTCACCTGAATTTCTGGGTGCTGGGAGGTGCGAGGGGGCGAAGGTGGCAGAGCCGGGGCCGGCAGCACCTCGCTGGGTTCAGCCCCGTGCCCGGCACTGCAGAGATGGACGGAGAGAGCCCGTACCGAAAAAACTTTAACTCTAAACACGACCTAAACCAGATTAGCGGGGATATACACGAAGAAAGGGATTAACCCCCCTGGTCCCCCAACCAGGAGCAACAAATCCCATTAACTCCCCATCCCTGGGAGGGGAAACTCCGCACCCACTGACCCCCGAAATAGAGACCCGCCGTATTTATTTAGTTATTTATTTCAAATAAAAATCCCAGCCCACGGCAATGTCTCCTGCAGAAGCTCCGTACTGAGAATTAACGATGGTTTCGCTGAGAACCAGCCTGACCGTGTTATTCTGGTGTGACGCCTGTGTTGGCTGCTCACCTCCTAAATAGTTAATTCCTGGAGACCGCAAGGTTAAATATGTATCGGGATCAGATGCAGTCACCTATAGCTCCCCTTTCTGCAGGATTTATTCCGGCTACGTAGAGAATCGGGAGCAAAATTCAGCAAGAGGGGGATGAAAAATCTCTCTCTGCCTGAAAAACCCGGCTTGCTCCCAAGTTGTAATTTGCTTTAAACCAGGCGAATTACTCACCGAGGTGATAGGTAGGAATCGCACAAAATATAGTGGGGGGAAAAAGAAGCTGTTAGAGACAACAGCAGAAGAAAAACTCCGTTATCTATGGTAACAGTCTGGAGACTGATTTATACAGCGTATAAATAGAGCAGGAGAAGCTTTCTTGATGTAGACACTCTGATGGTGAAGCCAGAGTTTCTCCTCTCCTCCCTTTCAGGTTCGGCTTCATACGAAAATTTCCCTTCGAGGTAGCGGCTCCTGCTCGGCAACGTGCGATATCGCATCGATTTCCATAGGAAACGGGCCCAAACTTTCTCCCCTCGAAGCCGTGCCGGGCGCAGGCGTGGGATGCGAGCCCGGCGGTCCCCCCCTCCCCAGGTAGCCATTTCATCTCAGTCCCCCCCCTGCTCCCCCCCGAGCAGCCCTCTCTAAGCTCCCAAATATTATTGCTTTGTTTACTACTGGGTTTTGTGGAGGATGCAAGCTGATGGACTAGATCCCTCTTCCAAGTACTTGTTCCCTTTCACAGTTTTAATAATATTATTCCACTACTATTTCAGCTGCAGAGGAAAAAACCACCCACCCCAAATCTCTCTTATTTCTGAATTTTCCTCGAGGGGGGAAAAATCATCTAAAGGTCTCCAAGCCGAGGGTTTAAAATAATGCATCATATTTACGCAAATTATATTGGAGTAAGCAGAGAGAAAAAAAGGAAAGACGTGGTGCCGGGTTGGAGCGTTGCATAAGCTTTTCGAGTAAAGTAACACATATTTTAAAGAATAAAACGTGGGGTTAGTAGTGAGATTTCAGGGCTCGTCTCAAATATACCTGGGCTGTTTGTGTTTGGGAGCCCCAAACCCCACCGCGTCATTTGTCCCCTTTGCAGTTTTTGCCTCCGTCATTTTATGAGTATTTGCAAAGCAGATTAAAATCGAAAACTCGCCTCGCCTTGCTGGAATTTGCTATTTATTTTCCAAGCTGCTCTGCTACGGCAGCAGCGGCCTTGAAATCCTGCAGCTTTGGTTTTACGGTGACATCTCCCGGCGTATACATTATCTTGGCGCCTATTGTTCTATAGGTCAGCGTGAGAGCCCTGAATCAGGTAAAAGCACTTTCCTAGTCCCTTTTGTGCCGTATGCCACAATATAAATGTCTGCCTAGTGTGTGTTTCCCATACGCAGATTCAACTGGCATTGAACGGCAGATGGTTCAGGTAGCGGATTTAAAAGCCATCCTAGCCCAGTCCTGACCTATATCGCAGGATGAATGCCAGGCATACCTTTGCTTTCCCTTATGTCCATCATAAAGCTTCGGATTTTGTTTTTCCCCCCATCAGCTGTCAAAAAAAAAAAAAAAAGAGAAAGGGGAAAAAAAAAAAAAGAAATACCTTCATGACTGATATTTACACAAGTAAATATTTTTTATGTATATACAGCCAGTATGAAATGATTTTTAATGAATTATCTGTGAGTGAAAACAGTTCTGTAAATCAGCAGGGCTGCAGGCAATTTTTACCATATGTCGGCTCGCATTTGTATCACAGAATTTGTTTTTGCGAGGACAAAATATCTGCTTTTCTTTCATTGCTTATGTGCGAGAATTAGGATCTAAATAACTCAATGCATTTAAACAAGAATATTGTCTGTTTTTATTGGACTATTACTAATGCAAAGGCGAACGTATCCTATCCTGCACTGCACACCCAGACAGCGAGGCAGGCAGGAAGAGCTGCACGTTAGCCGGGAGAAGCCCGAACGATACTAAAAATCCCTTTTTTCCCCCGTAAAGCTTCCTTCAAACCTTTCTCTGGGAGGTTTCTTAGAGTAAATCAGCAAAATCTGCAAAATATAAGCCGCGCTCTGCACACATCCCTCCCTTCCCCCTCTGTAAAATAGCATCTGAATTCCTAATGGCAATAAGGATGAATTGCTTAACGTATGGAGGGGGGTGCTCGGGCTAAAACCGCGCTCCATAATAACGCTAAGCTTTATTATCACTGTATTTACCCGTAGAAGTGTAAAGCTCGTCATGCACAACAGAAGCTGGAGCCCGAAATGAGAAATTGTCACCGTAATACCCTGCAAAACGCAGGTTAAAACTTCTGACTGATCCAGGTTAGGAATAAATCGCTCTCCTAAATTCAGGTACAAAACCAAGATGAAAAGTAACTGGGGGGAGGAGGGGGGGGGCCAGAAAACAACAAAACCAAACCAAAATTGCTACGGAACTCTCTTACTCCTGCTTTATTCCTGAACTCTGGGGATTTTATTCCTGAGCTGGTAATACCGAGGAAATGTTTCAATTATCTTTTTAGAAATATTGCCGTGGTAAAAAGCTAAAGCCAGATTCTCCATCGTTTAGCTGGGGCTAAATCGGAGACAGGGGTGGGGGGGAACTTCACCCAGGTTGCGTTGATGGTGGGAGGGAGGAGAAGGCCTCTGGTGCCGGTGGTCCTCGCTCTGTGCGCCATACCCCGAACAAAGAGAGGTCGCCCCTATTTGTATACGGGTCCTGTATATCGAGCGATTTGCCGCTGACTTCAATGGGAACAGGATGCTTTCCCTTTGCCCACGGGAATATTTCTGGCGACGCTGCCTCGGGCAGGGGGGAGGGAG
>NW_009204274.1:0-8673 GCF_000690835.1 Fulmarus glacialis
GAGGTCTTTTCCAACCTTAATGAGTCTATATGATTCTATATGATTCTTTTACATGAAAAGCAATGTTAGATGGAGATTAGAGCATGGCATATCATTCTGTAACTGGAAATATAATAGCCGTTATTTAAAGTTTCAAGTTATACAATGTAAAGTGTATGCTTATTTATTTTGATGACTTCCTGACTTGTTTCATTTGGAGGCCCAGTCCTACAGACAATGCTATGTTTATTTAGGCCTGAATGCAACAAATTACAGTCCAGGTGCAGATTTTATGATCCATTGAGATCGCTATTAATTTATTTTGGGTTTTTTTTGAGTGGAAACAGCAGTCCACCCGGTCATTTTAAGTTGAAGGAGTGACACTGTGCCTGTAGAATGATTGGTTTTGCCTAAACTCACAGGTGGTAGTTTTACAACTTGCAGGTAAATGCTATATTTATTTTACATCTTTATTTTATAGTTTACATATTTTTTATACTTCAGCATAGAATGTAACTATAATATACTTTACTATATAAAAATACATTGAACTTTACTGAAAAGGAATTTGTCCATCTCTCCCTTAGTATTAAATTCTGTACAAAATTTTCTATATTATTTGATGCAGGTCAGGTAATATTACTATTGGCTTGTGCTAATGAATGAACCATTAATGAACAGTTAATGAAACTTCATTTTCAGGTTTCCGTAGGACACATGGGAACACAGAAAAATTGGAAGAATGAACCTAAGAAGGAGAGACCATTGAAATCAGGATTTCTGGGAATGCAGCTTCAGCAAACAGCACCTAAGTTAAAGTTTGCATCTCTGTTTTGAAGCACAGAATCTACTGCAGAGCATCTGCGTTCTGCATTATTAGTATGTTCTGGCTTACTTAGAAAGAGCTGCCGTCAGGTACAGAAATTAGTGTTGATTATATCATTCCTCAAAGGCCTAAGGACTTTGGTATGTAACTTCTACTTTAGATGCCTAGGTCTGACATTTAAATGCCATAGAGACTCTGCTCAACCCCAGGGGTAACTGAAGTCATTATGCCTGTGTTTCTGTCAATAGAAATTCCTACGCACCTATACGTCTGATGCTAGGCATGCCTGGAACTGTGCGGCACAGTAGGTACCTAGCACAAGCCTGATTCCTAGAAAGATTTACAGAGTAGAAATTCCTCTGTCTCCCCTGTGGGTCCTGATCAAGCAGGAATTTTTAAGACATGTTTTTGGAACAAGCTCCGTGTAAAGCAGTATTTTTTACTCTTTATGTCATGTGGTTAGAGCATTAGTCAGAGAAGACCGAGGTTTAGTTCCTTCCTCAATCTGAAACAGTTTGAACCATTTACCTTACATTTCTGGTAAATGTTTAAATGGTGAGCTTCTGATAAAGGTGGAATGGGATAGGAGAAGTATGAAGTATGGTGTAACTATGGGTGGTATTGTGTGTTTCAAGCCCTTTTTTTGCCAGCGCTGCAGAAAGCCATAAATAGAAAGCCATTTTCAGTTTCTAAAATGATCCTTGTGGCATAACACATTCATCAACACTAGAGATCTCTGATTTGTTTTAGGTGTTAGGCCTCCAAAAGCAAGCCACATCGCTCAGGAAGCATTTGTTGTTTACACTGGACCAAAGTGAGATGTGTATGTGTCAACTATGGTGGAGATTATGCTTCTTACTAGATGAAGAGGAAAGCTATGTGAAAAGTCTGATTTATTCAGTCGAGGATAATGGCAAACATTGTGTGTGTGTGTTGCTGTATTAGAAACAAAGCCGCAAAATTAAAGCACACAAATGCATTGTTCATACTGCTTTGAGCAATAGCACACTCAATAGCTTCTTTAGGATTTCCCTATTCAAGCTGTCTCTGAGCAGAACTGAAGAAATGTCTCTCTGACACTCACTCAGTGATGCTCTGTAGCACTGACGGACGAGACTTGCCCAGCAAAGGCTGTGCCTGACTCCAGACTACCCTTCACTACCAGGAGGTTGCCTTCTGGTGTAGAGGTTTCAACACCTATTAGTCGTACTGTGTTCTTACCTCTTACCTTAGTAGAGGACTGAAATATAGAAATAAAGCTTTAATGCATTTTTGAGCCTGTCTTTTTAAATTCATGTTAATTAAGTCTACTAAAACTTTGTTTTTTTTTCTATGAAGCAAACTTCATAGACAGGGAACATCATATAAAAGGGAATATGTTTAGAAAGTCTTCATCTGGATCCATTTTGAACTCTTTTTGTGTATGTTGTCTAGCATAAATTCTTTATTGCTGTATGTCGGATAAGTTGGGTGTAGAACTTTTTTTTTTCTTTATCTTGTTCTGTGGTTGTTTAATGGTTGTTCATGCTGCTGGCTTACTATATTTTTGACAGTTTATGAATCCCACAATTTAAAGGCTAATAGATATTTTCTAATGACACTATAGAAATGAACATGAATCTTGTGCATCATGAAGAGCAAATATAAAGCAAATGGTTTTATGTTGGTGCTCAATAGCATAAATGCAGGCACTGAACTCTGATGAATCTGGAGGTTTTGGTTTGTACCATGACAGGCACTAGCAGCACCTCATTTTGTAAGTAACTACTTTGCACCAAGTATTTAAAAATTAACTGGAGCAAAAAGATGTAAAAACGTGCTATTATTACCTTCAGCATCTTTAGTGTTCTGGTGATAGTTTAGTTTATCTGGTGATGAACTCTTAGGAATGCTTGCAGAAGGTTAAGGATTGGATATAATTAGGAAGGATCACTCCCAAAAGGGAGGCTGCAGAACACCATGGTCTGAAGAATCTGTGCTAGTAATGCTTTTAAACCATGGCTTTTCATTTACTGTAAGAAATACAAATTGGAACTGACATTTAACAGATGAATTTATCTCCACAAGCCTTCTTTATATGAAGTCACTAAGACTGCATGCATGGTGCTTTTGTCCAGCTGTATAATCCTTAGCTTCAAGTGCCAGAATAAACCCTGGAAACACTGTGTTTGCTCTGAAACACTGTAAGTGATGCTCAAGATTTTGTATTGTTGGGAACACAGAATATATTAGAATTCTCCCTTGTATATAAATTCAGCTTTTTAAAACAAACAAACAAACAAACCCCAAATCTACCCATTTTTCTAAGAGCACCAGTTTGACATTTAAAAAAAAAGCCCATCTCAACTTGAATAACTCTGGAATATGTCTGAAAATGCATCTGGCATCTTTAGAAATGTCAAATTTCTGGCACGAATAATAACATATTGTATTCCTTTTACTTGTTTTGGAAAACCATGTATTAAAATTTATGACAATATAAAATATGCTTTTTCAATTTGTGGGATTTCTCTGAAAGGTGAGTTATACACCTGTTTATGCAAGAATGCATGACCTGTATTTTGTTCAGGCGTGTCTGATACCATCAATATACAGTGTAAGCAACTTGTTATAGGTCCTAGCAAGTATGCCATGTTGTTTTATTCTTTTTTTACAACCTACGTTGATGACAGTAGGCATTTCTTAATGGACTCTATGGAAAATAAGTTACACGTTTTGTATGTTTTGAGATACGGGAACTACTTTGGAAAAATTCATGTGTGCTTTTGAAAGAAAAAATGTTGCCTAAACTGCTCTAACCTCTAATGGCCATTTAGTTCACCTGTTGCTAATCTAAGTCAAGTTGCCTGATTCAGAAATGTGATACTCCTGACTTATTAACAAATTCTAGGGCCCTTAATGTCAAAAAGAAACAAAGGGCAGAACTGTTTGCTCTGTTCTCTTAACAGAAAAGTTGCAAGTGGAATGGCATGAAGGAGGCAGAATGGGAAGGTCTTCAGCTATTTACTGTATAGGCTATAATATTGTAAAACATATAATCTGTCAGAGTAGTCTGAGGTAGCATTTGCTCTTTGTGCTAAATAATATTTAATTATTGCTTAAAAGAGGGGAAAAAAGTGCCTTATTTCTTCTGGTTCCCTGCTGGAAACCTAAGAGGTGTGTGGGTGATGAGTGCTTATGACTGTTTGGGATCACTGCTGAGTATAGTAGCAAATCTCATCCCTGGGGCCCAGATGACTCTCTGACCCATATGTTGAAGATTTCTTCATAGACATAGAGTGGGAGGAAAGAATTTGCCTTCTTACCGTGTGCTGTAACCTGGCAAGATGGAACAGGATGGTGCCCTCCACCCCCACTCCATCCTTGCAGTGCCACATTGCAGGGAATTGTCTGCAATGGCTGAAGAATAATTTTCTGCAGTTTTGAACAGTGAGATTTCTGAGAATTTGCAAGTGCATAACAAACTTGCATGGCCCTGACTGTTGTAATTGTTGTAAAAACAAACACCTCTCAGACTTGAGAGTAGTTTTTCTCACGGTATCCTGGAGATTTGGAGTTGTACTCCTGATTAGTGAATGTCTGAAGATTAAACAAGTGGCCAATAGCACAGATTGTCTGGAGTAAGAGAAAAGAAAAAGCAAAGATATTGGAGGTAAATGATTATAGTATTACAGGATTCAGGGACTTTTTCGTAGGGAGAGATGAGATGGTACTTGCGGTTCTGCTAGCTTAGTAGTGGGAGAATCGCTCCCCAGCATCACCTAGGGTATGGCTCATCATAAAACAAGAATGTGATAGCTAGGCAGTTATGATACAGACCTATGTATCCAGCTACGAAATATCACATGTGAAAATTCAAGCACACAAAGACACATAGGGAACATTTTTAACATGTTAATACAAACACTGACCCCTAAACAACAGAAGAGAAGAGCTGGAGTTACTCATGAAAGGGGAAAAGCCACCACTACTTGTTAAAGAATCACAGGCAATAAAAGGCCACTTTGAAAGTTGAAAGCTGAAGAGCTGGTGCATGTCTGCTACAAAGGCTCCTATTGCCTCTGACCACAAGATAAATTCCTTCTTAAGCACCTCTGAGGTGTCACAATAAAAAAAACCCAAAACTATTTTGTTATTGCTGACTTCAGACTGGAAGCCATTTGGTAGACATCTCACGTGCCGGAATATGGCTGCATATTCTGTGCATGCGATGGGGGAGATATGAAGGAGCTGCTGGGAGTACTCAGAATACCCGAAGTGTGGGGTGTACTCTGAATACCCAAACTTTGTCTCCTGGTTACTCAGCTGTCTGCTGGTCTTGTTGCCAAGAGGAGAGGTCAAAATAAGAGGGGTGGCAGTGGCCGCCCCTGAAGCACCATATGAAGGAGGGCAGGGCTGTTTGGGCCTACTTTCCTCACCCTGTCCACCTCTTCCTCTCTCTGCTCTTCATCACACTCTCCTCTTACCTTCATAGGCCCTGTTCTGCAACAGAATAGCTCAGAAAAGCAAATGGCTTGGAGAAGGGTGATGTGCCTGAGGGATGGGGGCCATGCACCTCGAGGGCAAGTGCCTTGGAAATTGTACTGTGAAGAGTGAGAAGGAGGGGTACTGGAAGGGAACTGCAGACGTACAGAAACATGGAGGTTGGAAGGGACCTCCTGGGATCATCCGGTCCAGCCTCTGCTTAAAGCAGACCCAGTTAGCATAGGCTGGCTAGGGTCTTGTTCAGTCCAGGTTTGAATGGAGATTTTGATGGAGATTTTGCCACCTCTTCTAGTCTCTCACCATCTCCCTGGTAGAAAATGTTTCCCTTACACTGAGTTGGCATTTCCCTTCGTCCTCCCACTGTATGGCTGTGAGAAGAGTCTGCCTGCATCTCCTCTACACCTTCCCTCTAGGTAGCTGCAGACTACACTGAGATCTCCCTGCAGCTTTCTCTGCATTTAGGTAGGGAGGTTGGGGATGGGGGAGAGAGGAAGAGACCCCAATTTTATTCCTGTTTCCCACTTAGACTCCCACAGCCCCAGAACAATATTGACCAGGACTGCATGCAGCTTCCCCATCCTCGCTCCCCATGCCCCAGGAGTCCTACAGAGCCCTCCCAGAGATCTGACCTTCCTCTTGGTTCTCTCTTAGCAATGCTGCACCCCGTCCCCCTCAGCCCCCAAAGGAGCTAAATTGCTTCAGCAAAGGCCATTCTTTAAATAATTAGAAACAGGTTTGTTAGCAGACACTAAAGGATACCAACAAACAGCAGTGCTTCTGAGATCATCCTGAATAATCATTGTCATCAGATTATTCTTTGTAGGTTACCTCAGAAATGTTGGTTTTTTTGGTGTCACTATTCAGTAGATAATCACCTCAATATGCGCTGTTGCTCCAGGGCTTGGACAAAATAGACCAGTGTGTTTGGATGTGTGAAGTACAAGGCTTTTGAGTAGAAACAGGGATTTAATCTGGGATCTTACAATAACAAGCACGCTAAAATATTGTGCCCCTGTTCCATGTCCACACCTCAAAAACGTTGTTTTTTTGGTGTCACTATTCAATAGATAATCACCTCAATATGCGCTGTTGCTCCAGGGCTTGGACAAAATAGACCAGTGTGTTTGGATGTGTGAAGTACAAGGCTTTTGAGTAGAAACAGGGATTTAATCTGGGATCTTACAATAACAAGCACGCTAAAATATTGTGCCCCTGTTCCATGTCCACACCTCAAAAACGTTGTGTCAAAAATAGAGTTCAAAGGAAAGTAACAAAAAGGAGAAGGGATTTGGAAAACAAGTACAGCAACATGAGTCTTACAAGGGTCAAGTTGTTTAGTATATGAAGGACAGGACTGAGTGGTGGCTTGGTCTATGTATACATATAGACAGAAAAGAGTCGGGGGGACATTTCAGTTTTGCTGAGAAAGTCATAGGCAGAACTAGTGGCTGGAAATTCAGACAAATTCATCTTTGAAATAAGATGCAGTTTCTTAAAAGTGGGGCTGATTAAACAGTGGAAAAGATTAAGGAGGTTAGGGAGAGGAGGGATGCACTCGAGTCATTAAAACAAGATTAGGTATTTTTCTTAAAAATGCAGTTTAATTCAGTTACTTGTAAACAATCTGTAGTTTATGCATACAGGGGTCAAACAAGATGACAAAAATATCCTGGATGATCCTTCCTCTTCCCCAGATCAAAGCATAATGGCTTTGGCAAGAGCAGATGAATACTTGCTGGAATATCTTTAGTCTTCTTGCAGGTGAAAAGCAGCTAAGCGTGTAAATTTTGCATGGTTTTAATTTTTGCTTGGGATCATGCTGTGTCTGGCACTGCAAGTGTTTCTCAAAGTTCCAAATTTTGTATATACTTGAAACAGCAAATCTTTACGTTTTCCTCTTTGAGCATGAATGTGCTAAATTTCTGTTTTCTTCCCTCAAAAACTGCTTAAAATACTGAGGGTCTGATTTAGCTCCACTGAAGACAACTGGATGTTGTCTTTCAATGTTTTCACTAGTTCAGGTCCTAAATTCCTCTAGAATTTCTATCATTTCCATTCCTTCAGCAATCACAGCCTCCTTTGAATGACTTGTCAACATTTTCAGTAAAAACAAGCCTAAGTAAAAAAACCCCTATAATTTAAAAACCATAAAATTGGAAAACCTAAAATTCTTCTTTGTCTGTTTACCTCATACGACTCTTCTTGGTTTGATGTCGGTGAGTTTATGTATCATTGTCAAAATGCTAACATATAATCAAATGTTTTAAAGGCCAGTCTACTTCATGATACCTTTATATGTAGTCTAAAGGCTGTTGTACTAATTTAAATGGAATAAACATCCATTCATTCTGTAGTGTAAAACAATAAAATCAAGTTTTGAAGCTTGTCAGAGACTTTAACCAGCGTTTCCTGTGGCTACGGATTGCTATTTAAAAAAAAAAAAAGATGAATCTGTTTTGCCTTTTATTGAATGTTTCTGGAAATGAGTGAAAAAGAGGGAGGACAGTTAAAGAGTTGGAAAGGACTAAGCTTTCAAATAAAGTTTTGAAACCTTCAACTAAAGCAGAGGTCCATGTCATCATTCTTATCCCCTCCAGCATTTGACAGTACTTAAATTAATGCTGAGAATAACATTAAGTATAATTTGTGGAAAGAGACAATGAATAACACTAATGGGCTTGATCCGTAGTGCTTGATGCTGGAATCCAAACCTTTTTGGGGGATAAACAAGACAAATGGATAGAAGAAAAAGATAGGAAGACAGGAAATACAACTTCTATTTCTGGTGCTGGCTCTTACTTGCAGGAGGCAAACAGAGCGCATAGACTTATTCTTTCCTTCACATGGCAAACTTATTTTAAATCACCTGTTGTGTATTTCTTACTGCTTCTCTCTTGTTTTCACAGCAAATGTTGCAGTCATCACATTGCAAATAACATCTCAGCTAAGCCATCCCTACTCTCCCTTTTTTAAAAGTGGAGAACAAAACCAAAAAGATGGAAAGAAAATAAATGTTAGGGGAAAAGAAACAAGTGAGTGAGGAGCTATTGGCAGAAATGTGTATCTGACATATCAGGACCTAGCTGAATTTGGTAGCACTGACAATGTTTCTGAATCCTCGGCTGGCTTGCTTTTCTGAGGACTTTGAGACCACAGCAGTAATGGATGAGCAATTCTGTGTATCTCATCAACTAGGCATGATCCTAACGTAGTCTTTAAATTGCATTAGAAGTTCTTACTGGGATTGGTTCTGTTTTTATGTTGCCTTTATGACTCTTTCTGTCAATGTTCGTTGTTAGAGGTTGTTGTACCTTTCTATCAGACTTGAGCCAATTTCTGTAGTGGTTTCATTGCTAAATTATATATAATTATATGTAATTATA
>NW_009204275.1:0-1352 GCF_000690835.1 Fulmarus glacialis
AGCGCTGCCCGGCTCGCGGTGCCCGAGCACGGGGCTTCCCAGAGAAACCGGGAGAGGCAGAACGTGGCTCCTGCGAGTCCTTACTTCCTTCTGCCTCGGTGATGAGAACAGGTTTGAGTTATTTTTGTTGGGTCTTAAAAAACAAAGAAAGAATACAGTCATGATATACGGCACCATTCGCGTACAAAAAGGCTCCTGAAAGCGCAGGTTTTGTCTATGTCAAAGTAATGATATACGTTCAGGTTGTGATCTGTCTCTAAAATACAAATGGGCTTGGAAATATGAAAATAAGGTTTGAATTTGTTGCTAATTACAAAATAAAAACACCTTCATGCACTATATTTGCAGCATCTCAACAGGAACATTTTTTCCTGACTCATTCGCATGTTGCCTCTTTGTAAAAAGCACACTGAACTGTGTTTTTCAGTATCCACATCTGCAAGTCCATTTTTCAGTGCGAGCACAATGAGCTCACTTCATTTTGGCTAAGGAGAAAAAAAAATTACCTGATTTAAAAAAAAAAAAAAGTCTTGCTTCTGTGCACTGGGGCAGCTCTGTGCAGAAAGGCACGCCACAATCACAGAAAAAAAATCCAAGCAAATTAGGGGTCAGTCTCTGCAAGTGAAAAGTAACACTTTTTCTTTATCATCTCAAGTCCAGACACTGTGTAAGGACAAATCTGCACAAGCAGAGATACAATCTGGACCTGCGAGCAGAGAGGAACATCCAAAGCATGTAAGTCAAGGTCCTCTAGACGCATCTTGCGGCTCAAGATTATACATCTTCCTTCAAGGACTGAGAGCCCGAATAGCTACGCTTCTTTTGCGCTATTCAGGCAAGAATAATTCAGACGCGGATCGGCAGCGCGATGCTCGGCTTATGCTCGAGTGCCATCTGCTGCTCTCCCCTCGCTCCCAGCGCCTCGAAGATGGGACGGACGCTCCGCTCACTCCAGCTTTGCGTGGGAGCTGAGTGGTCCCTACTTTCATGCTTGACACCAGCACCGAATGGTGGTGGTCTCCTGGGGAAGGAACGGGACCTGGGGATGTGTAAAGGGGACAGGGCAGGTACAAGAAAAAAAACCAAACCAACTTTTCTCCGCTATGACTCTTTCCTCACCCATTTGTGGTTGTTTTCTGGCCTCAGCAAGTGTCTGGGGGCAGGACTGGACACCTGCAGCGCTTCACGCTGCCGTTCCTCACCAGGTACCTGCATACGACCCACTGGTTTATGCCACAGAAGCGCATCCACGTTGCCTGCCAGGTAGGAGAGCGATTCTACTTCATCATCTAGAACGGTAGCAGAATAAGAGCTAGGACTTGACGGGGCAGCCAAACATTTCTTTCCCGCTC
>NW_009204276.1:0-1801 GCF_000690835.1 Fulmarus glacialis
GGACCCTCTCGACCAGTGTCCTGAGCAAATGAGAAAAGTATTCCTGAAAACAAAAATAAAGTCATCCCTATAAACACAGAATTTACAGGAAAAACATTAGAGCCTGGATGGTACAAAGGAGGGGGCCAGCTGCAACTGAATTAACGATAAGAGGTAAGAAAATAGCCCCTTTAAAAACTCCTTTTAGTAATTAATTTTTCCCCAAAATTCTAAAAATTTAGCCAAGGGCTTGGATGTCTTAATAATAAAAGTTATTAATAACATATTTATAACATGTCTATTTATAATATTTAGAAATCTATTTCAGTTTGGGATTTTTATCTATTTTTTGTGTTTTGTGCTTTTAGAATGATTTAAAAATATCTTTCCATTCAGATGTCTTCTTTTTTTTGTCTTCTGACACTTCTAACTTCCTAATAGCTCTATTCACAAGAACAGCAGCTGGTGCCTGCACGAAACAAGAAAAAACAATGTAAATTATATTGTATTTTATTTATAATGCATTCTTTTTGCAAACTCTTTTAAATTGCTTTCCAGTGAGAAGTAGGTGCCTCCTAAAGTAAGTCACGTGAATTTCTAGACCATCAAAAGATGAGGAAGAAAAAAAAAGGATTAATAGCTAAAATGAAAAAGTGACGATAACAGTGATGATGATAATACTGGTGATACTAGAATTAATGAATAGGGAAATGTAAAGGTGAATCAGTGTCACAATGAGAAAAAAACAAAGACATGGGAAAAGGGTAAGGGAAATGGAAATCTGAGGAAAAAGTAAAGGAATTACGAGATGGAGCCTGACAGGAAAGAATTCAGAGCTTTAGAAAGACAAGTGAAAAGAAGTGTTCCACTAGAGAGAATTATAAACTCCGCCTCCACCCCCCCCAAAAGAAAAAAAAAAGAAAGAAACAAACAAACAAAAAGAACTGGAGGATTTTTATTGAATAGATAACACAGAGGAATGTAGAGATGTGTGAAGCAGAAGTCACTCAAGTGACTCAAGCAACTCAATTGCTGAATAGGTGCTCTAATGTAAGCAAAAATTAAGGTTTTGTGAAGGAATCACAAAATGATAAAGAGGAACCATAAAGTTTATTCAAAGGCAAAATCAACTATTTCAAACCAATTCAGACATAATCAGAAAAAGAACAAAGGAAATAGAAATAAAGATATAATATAATATTGTATCGCATATAGCATCAAGAGAAAATTTTACAATATGTTGTCATTGTTAGACAGGAGGGTTTTGGAAGGACATTTGCAAAAAAGAATCTCAGGCACTAAACTGGGAATAAAGGTGAAGGTAGAAATGTGTCATATAAGCTGAAGGATTTGATACACAGCATTACAGACTTTACTTCAGAAGAAATAAAAGTCCTTTCCACTTTTTATCTCAAGGTAGTGACAACTAAGTCTCATGTGAAGAGTTACAATGGTGTCAGAATTATGTCATTAAGAAGTATTTGGCCAGAAACATGCTATTAAGCCTGCTTTAAAATGTTCTGTTGTAAGAACAGGGTTGCTGGTTGACAGCTGGCTGAACATGAGCCGGCAGTGTGCGCAGGTGGCCAAGAAGGCCAATAGCATCCTGGCCTGTGTCAGAAACAGTGTGGTCAGCAGGAGGAGGGAGGTGATCGTGCCCCTGTACTCGGCCCTGGTGAGGCCGCACCTTGAATACTGTGTTCAGTTTTGGGCCCCTCACTACAAGAAAGACATTGAGGTGCTGGAGTGTGTCCAGAGAAGGGCAACGGAGCTGGGGAAAGGTCTAGAGAACAAGTCTTATGAGGAGCGGCTGAGGGAACTG
>NW_009204276.1:1881-3768 GCF_000690835.1 Fulmarus glacialis
GGTCTCTTCTGCCAAGTAACTAGCGATAGGACGAGAGGAAATGGCCTCAAGTTGTGCCAGGGGAGGTTTAGATTGGATATTAGGAGAAGTTTCTTCATTGAAAGGGTTATCAAGCATGGGAACAGGCTGCCCAGGGAAGTGATTGAGTCACCATTCCTGGAGGTATTTAAAAGACGTGTAGATGTGGTGCTTAGGGACGTGGTTTAGTGGTGGACTTGGCAGTGTTAGGTTTTCGTTTGATTCAATGATCTTAAAGGTCTTTTCCAACCTAAATGGTTCTATGATTCTATGATTCTATTCTATGATTCTAAGAGTTTGGGGTAACCAGGAACATCCATCTGAGTCACATGTCACTTATGAAAATGATAAGGGGATAGAGAGAACAGGCAATATCAACATAATCATGTAAATGTGTAGTGATGGGTAGCCTACAGACTCAGTACAGCCCAATGCCAAATTCAGGCAGAATCCAGACATTTGGAAGATTCCAAGATGCTAGAGATTCATGCTATGTGCAGACTTCAGGGAAAATCTTTTTTTAAAAAACTATATGGAGAGGATATAAATGAACAGCCTGTCGTCAAGAGAAACCAGATACCATGGACTTACTATGTCTTTCCATCAGTTTTTCCACTGAGCAAAGAAAGCTCTCTCATTTAAAAGCCTGGAACTTGTATTTTGTTGTCTCTGAAGGTGTTCAGAGTCCTGTTTTATGTGGAGGACTAAATGGATGCAGAGAAGGCAATAGCCACAAAATTACCTTGCTACAGTGCCTCTGAGAAATTCACTCTGCTGACATGCATAGTCACTTTGGTTACACTGAATTTGCTTAGACCATAATGTTGCCCAGGTTGATTTCATTCAGACACAAGTTGATATTGGGAAGAGACACCTTAAACCAAGAGAAGCTATTTCCAGATGACTGCCATATCAAAGGAAAGAAGAAAAGAATAAAGGAATGATGGGAGGAAGGAAGGAAGGAAAGAAGGAAGGAAGAGAGGGAAGGAATATAAATAAATACAATAAATTAATTAATAAAACACTCTTCAAGGTGAAATTCTGAAGTAAAATTTTCATTTTAAGTCTCTTAAGCATTTAAGTCCTTTTAAATTTTTAAGTCCTTTAATTTTTTTTTTTTTTTTTTCCCTACTCTCCCCATTCTGTTAAATGCTGGCATGCAGATTATTGACTGTATTTATTCATTCAGTTAAATGTAAATGTATTTCTCCCAGTTCAGCTCTTCAGTTTCCCTTCATTGCAGCCAGAAAGGTTTATTTTGGTTTTTTGGCAGATTTTTTTCATTCTTACTAGGTATTGCTATGTACCTTTACTAGGTCTTCCTGGGTTATTCCATGTCCCACTGAAAATTTGTTTTTATACTGTAAGACTTCTGTTGTCTTTGAATGTTGCTATCAAATGACACCTTCCACACTGAGAGAAAAGGTTGCAATTGTTATTATTCTTATTTAATATTCCAGAGTTCGTGAGAAAGGAAAAAAATCTAGAAGCATCCATGAGAGATTTTCAAGATTTTTTTTAATATCTATAAGCCCAGGAAGTACTGTGAAGAAATAGATCATAATAAATGGAAATTTAGTTTTCCAGTGGTAACGTAGTTTTAAAGTAAGACAAAAATAATTTGATGAAAATCTTTGGTAAGATTCATGATGGTTTATTTTGCCCTTGATGTCATTTTGGACTTCACACTTCCACTTGTATTATATCTTTTTCCTTTGTTTGTGTCTCAAAAGATATTCCAGTGTTTTGAAATTATTGTTGTCGTGGCTTAACCTGGCAGGCAGCCAAATACCACACAGACGCTCACTCACTCCCCCCCGCGCATCGGCAGGGCGGGGAGAGAAGGGTGAGAGTGAGAAAAAACTCGTG
>NW_009204277.1:0-6068 GCF_000690835.1 Fulmarus glacialis
TAATGATTCTATGATTCTATGATCCTTTCGAGTCCCCCTTTGTTTGTGGTCCCTTGTTGTCGCTCCCCCTGAAACCTTCCCTGCTGCCGTGGGGATGGACTGCTGCGCCAAAAAAGTGGGGGTCCTCCCCAGAGCGGTGGAATTCGGCTTCCCCAGGAGCAGGTGAATCTGCTTACAGCTCAGCGGACTTAGCAGCAGGCATTGCGGACATCCAAATTCCCTCCCATCGCCCCCGTTCTCGACTGCACGTGGAAACCACTTTCTGCCCGTGAGAGAAATCAAAAAATAAAATAGCGTGGAAGTAGGAGGATGTCCTGGAACCTGCCTTCACAAAAGCCCCGCAGCTCCACTCTGATTTAGCAAGACCCCGTGCCTTGCCGGCCCATGCTGTTCCAGAGCTCCCTTTCCTGCAGGGCCAGTGAGCCTGTACCAAAACCATCATGCTTTTGGTGTGTTGGAGGCAGCCAGCTTTCCAGTCTGTAATTTCAGATTCGACTGGTTTTCACACATGCTTCTGTTAGGAGCCAAATCAATTGATGTTAACCATAAGAAACGCAGAAACAAGCCAACTCTGTGCATGTGCCACCATGTGCCAAACTTGTCACTGACAGCGAAGTCCCTTTATAAAAGTCCAAGAGTTTAGATGAAATTGGAAATACACCCACTTCTGAGCTGTGTGAGATCACTGTGTAAGCTGTGGCTTACACAAGGCACCTTGTCCACGCGCGCATGTGCGTCTGCGGGATAGGACCTTATACAAAACTGGCACTTTTCTGTTGGAAAGAAGCAGATTGATATGCCTCTGGCTTCTCGGTGCCTGGCTACAGAAGTAGATCTGGTGGGGTTGAGTTGGTGGTTGGACTCGATGATCTTGGAGGTCTTTTCCAACCTTAACGATTCTATCTAAACGTGCCCGTGTATTTGTGTGTGCGAATGTGCGCATACCCAGTTACTGCTTGATGTCCGGTGGCTGCTCCTTCTCAGCCACAAGGCTGTGATACTTGAGAGTGAAAAGGTGCTGTAATCCACAACACAAACACACACAAAACTCCTGGTGCTTAGGAGCCTTTTTACAGTATTCTGCTAAAAAGGACTGCTTTCAGGTTGTGATGAAGGACTACTTTTTAGTTTGGGTAGCAAGTAAGTTTGTTATATTTTCTTTACTTACCAGATTTTATCTGGTGTATAAATCACAGAATGAATTACCTTGTAACTATCCCCAGGTATAAACGGGATACAGAAGTAAGCATCAAGGGGTGATGTAATTAATCCCACTCATGAGGAAAGACTGTCATTAGTCATTCGCAGCTTCAGCACTGGTGACTTTCAAGGTGTACAACTCTCTCGTTAGATACATTTCATGTTCTGCAGATGGCCATTTTGTCTTCTCGCTGCATGCACTGGAACATGCCCAAGTATACAAAAATGAGAGGAACGATTGTTAGGGCTGAAATTTTTTGTTCATTTTCAATGGGATTTTTTTTTTCTTTGCATGGCGCACATCCTGGGCTTTGATAAATGAGCCTCACTAGACGCTGTGGTAAGCCAACCTCTGCTAATATTCATTATGCAGAACCCACTAGGAAATGGTATGAGCCAGGGAAATGGAAAACCTTTAAAAGATAAAAAGAATTTTTTTTTTTTTTAAATGAGGAAACTAATTTATAACACTTTACATTTCTGGGATGCTTTAGAATATTAAAACCAGACATTTCAGGGTTGTATGTGCTATCAATGTATTCAAAACTTCATGGCAAAGATATAATGATTGAGCCATGTGGAAAGATACAGACAAGACACTTTTTTAGATCACAGAAAATGTATTCAAAGGTGACTTAGGAGCCTGATGTTAAAGAATCTGAATGAAGCCAACAAGGTGGAAGCTGGGTGTGAACACGCTGTGTGTCACTGACGCCATGATCTCCGCAGTGGGCATGTTTCCATCCCACGATAAATAACCAGTCGCTTCTTCCTCTTCCAGTGGCCCTGCAAGACACCAAGAGTGGCCGTACCATAGTCACCATGGGGTAGCTGATACCCAGTAACTTGTCCCTTTGGCCTCTCCTCTTGTTTCTCCAGCTTTTGCAAAGTTGCATCAGATTAATGAATAACGTGATTCTTTTTAAGAGATTCTGTTGAGCCACCGTAATTTTGTGTGCACTTGAATGTGTGTGAATATGCTCAAATTGATTTAAATTTAATTTACATTACTTTTGCTTTCATTGCAACCCATACAGCCAGTTTTAAATAGGGATAACTCTGTCTAGCAGGAGTTCACAACCATCCAGTGCATTGTCCTTCAAATGGTATGAGACTTCCAAAAAGTTCTCTAGTAATATGTGTGAAAATGAGATTTTAAATTCCTGAGATTTCTACACTTAACAAAAAAACCAAACCAAACCAAAAAAAGCCCCAAAGCAAACAGTTTTCAGTTAAAGGGCTGGTATTCAGATATTACAAAGGGAAAGAAAGAATATAATCCTTTCCTGTGAGTGGAGTTAGGTCATCTGTAAAAGCCTCTCAGAATATTATCTTCCAAGCTAATCGCTGTATTGACATTTGCCTGTTTCATTAGAGCTGAGTTTCTACTGCATTGCTGAGGTTAGAACCCGACTCATCTGTCATGGTCAAGGGCTGGTTGGTAATTTCATGACTGTAGGGGAAAAAAAAATATATCTCTCCCTTATTTTAACTAGTTGGGTTGACTGGTGTTCACAGAATTCTCAGTATTGGTGTTTTTTGACTTCATAGTTCCTAGTTAGATTTTTTCTCATAGATTTTTGTTTCATTCAGTTGGCAAAGTGACAGTTATTAAAAAAAGAGCCATGTTAAAACACATTTGTAAAGAGATAATTTTAAAAAGTTAAATATACCACATACACTGACATATAGATTTCAGATATAATAGATGCCAGTGCTAACAAATGAAGAAAGAAATAAATGTTATCTAAAACCACAAAGAAAAAAACAATTTAGGCCAGAACTAAGTCAGTTATCCATGTAAAAAACCTCCGTGGCTACTGACTGAACAGTAAGTTCATGGTCTCTGTAATACACTGACTAAACTTTGCAGCAAAAGGGAAGTGTCAGAAAAGTTTTATCCACATGCAGGAAACAAATCAGCATCTGAAAGGAGTCAAAAGTTGTCTGCAGAACCCTCCTTTACCCAGGGTAAGAATTCTTCTTGCATCACACTAATAAATCCAGAAATGCTTTGCATCATTATTATGCAAATGTATGTTTTCCCTCCGAGAGTGTTTCTAAGGTTTGCTGGATGCTACCCATATGAGTGTTACCTGGAATTGGCAGCAAAGTTGTGATGAAACATTTTAACTCTTCGCTCACTGATGGCCTATTTTGTCTGAAAGTGATTTTCCTTTTGCATCAGCGCCTGTTTTCTCTCCATTCACTAAGTGGTATTTTGCCACTGGTTTTTTTGTTTCTTTGTTTGGGTTTTTTTTGTAATGAAGAAGATGGAATGGTAACAGACAAAACACAGTATGATTTTTCCATAAGATAAGAATAATAATACTAAACATTTGACATTTCTGCTATGTCTTTTGCCTCAGTGGATGCCAGAGGCATGACCAGCAGAACAGAACTCTGCAGCTGAGAGGCCCGAAAGGGACCTGCAGAACAACTTGGGACAGGAGGTCTGTGACAGCGTGGAAGATGGGAAAGCAGCAGATGAGGCAGGAGCAACACCGTGTGTTTTCTGCTGACCTGAAAGGCACACTGCAGCCTTCAGCAAGGCTCCTGGAGCACCTAAGAGCATGCTCTTGGCTAAATGAGCTCCATGACGGACACCTGCGCATGCACCGGGGACAGGCAGCCCTGCCAGTGGGTTTGTGGATACTGATGGGACTCTGGTGTGACCCAGTTTGGGTCAAGACAGAGGCATTTCCAGTTGACAGCAGCAGCGGTGTTTCAGATCCAGAATACTTAGATAGCAGAAATGTTGCTGCATCAGATCTTTAGAAATATCCAGGGGTTAGGAACAGGATTTTGAGGATTAACATTTTGCGCGTAGATACCTTATGTGGCATGTTGGAATTTCAGTCTCTTTGTGGATTTGGCCAATTAGCCTTTCTCTGCATCAGCAATTTTATACTTCCCAGGAGCGCTGGGGAATAGACGCACGAAACATTGCAAAGATGTAAGAAACTGCCTTGTTAGAGACCTGCTAGTATCTCATGTAGATGATCTATAGGTACATAAAATATTTTACATGTAGAACATGCCCAGTCATTTCACCATCAATCTCTCCCCACTGGGATGTGAACCATGAAAATCTGCAGTCACCAGACAGAGGAGCAATGATCTCTCTCTGCAGCATTTGGGTCTTCCTTGATTTTCCTTCTGTTAACTAAACCTTGTACTACTTTAGCCGGTGGAAGATTACAGGACAAGCTTTGTGGCTTTGTTTATTATTGTCCACAGGGAGGGATGCATCTTTGGAGGAAAAAAAAAAAAAAAGAAGCAGCTTCAAGTGCTGTTCCTGCAACAATCCTCTGGTTAAGAAGCAAACTTATAATTGCATCACTCGTGCATGGTATGAGGATGTGGGTATGCCTGCTATGACCAGCTGTGAATAATCACCTACTTCTGGAGTTCACCTTGTGTGAATTTCAGGGGGTACACAGATGTTAATTATACAATACAGGAGGAAATTCCCCTCACACATGCTTGTTTTTGTTTAACAACAAAATACGCCATCAAAATGTTGTGAGTAAATACTTCTAATCCTTGTGTAGTGACTTGATCACCAGGAGGTTAGTAGAACAGGAAAGAGGGAGAGAAAAAAAGAGAGAGATGCTGTTGTGGAGAGTTTTCACATCACAGAGACGGCGACTGGAGAAAGCTGAAGGCAAGCCCGCAGTTGTGGCAATTCGTACAGTTTTTAATGCATACATCCAGAGACCAAGGAACACGAAATTGTAATTAGCAGAGAAAATAGGAGAGATGGAATCAGACTCTATCAAGGACAGCTTAAGCGTAGCCTCCAAAATGGCTGTGTCAGACATTTAACTGGTGTGCATTTTTAGACGCTTATCTAAATTAGTTATTAGAACACAATCAACTCTGTGTCTCAACCTCTGGTGGTAATGTCCCTGAAGTTATGCTTGGGATAAATTTGTCCTGTATGTTCAGGGCAAAGGACTAAATTCTTCTGATGTACAGCCCTCACATCTCCTTGTGTGCGCCTTTCTCTTCAGTGAAAACAGTTCCCACTTCCCTCTGCTAAAGGCAATAATGTTAACAGCCTCCAACTTATCTCCTGTGATACTACTAGAATCAGCCATGAAGAGTTTACAGAGACAGCAAATAGTTGGGGTTACACAAGTGTAATTGAGGGCAAAATCTGTCCTGACATATCCTAGTGCTTTTTCAAAAAGAAGATATAATTCCACATGAAATTTCTCAGATCCCCAGGAAGAATGTGTGACTTTCTTTACAGCCATGTGATTTATTTTGCTGGGCTGTGTTCTATGGATGAAAGGTGAGGTTAATGTTAGATAACAAGTTTGCTCTATTTTCGGCACTGGTACCTTCACGCTATCTTTTCTAACTATGTGATAGCTCAGAGATGAAGAAGCTTAAAAAACTCCTAAGTGACCAAGTATTTTATTAATTGCTACTCGGTAATTTGGAATTCTGCTGTTGTGACAACTTCCTCACCACACAAAGCGGTAAGAAGCAGCATCAGCTTTTTATCTAGCAATGCACTTATGCATAATCTTAACTTTCAGTGCAAGACCAGTAACAGTGGCTTAACATGTCTAATATGGAGTGCGAACCTAAAAGGTCTGATGGACTGGAGCCACCACGCAGCCAAAAGCTTCTGACAGAGCCATTAAATTTTGTACCTTGTCTCCCATTGAAGACACTTCAAACACATTTACTCCTATAACTGTTTACTTATTCATGAGAACAAGACAACTCGGAAGAAACACTTGCATGCAAAAACGCACGTTGAACAGGTAGAGCCACAGTGGAAGGGAACTATGCCATGTACAAACGAAGCCGCCCAACACCCGGGCCGCTCCGCCTTCGCGCCAGGCCTCCTG
>NW_009204278.1:0-1299 GCF_000690835.1 Fulmarus glacialis
GGCGTGAGCACAGCGCTGTCACCCCAAGGGCTCTGCAGCCCAAGCCCACCCTCACCTAAGTGAGTCTCGCCGAGGGCTCGGCACCTCCCACCCATCCCAGAGGAAGAGGAGGAGGGGATGAAGGTGCTTTCAGGGTGGACAAAGATCCTCTCCGAAGCTCTGGACTGTTGGAGGTGGGATGTGGGGGAGAAACGCCAAGAGCAGATGTTCCCCCATGACATTGCAAGGGTTCGGAGCAGTGGAATAATGCTAATAAGTGACAAATAAGTTCTTTTAACTTCCCATCTGCCTGACAGGCCCCTAGGCAGCCTCTCCTGCTCCGGGCTGCTCCAGCCCCAAAGGCTTCGACACCTCCATCGAGGAGAAATCAGTGGAGAAGGACTGAGAGCTGTAACTGGGGCACTTGGGCTGCAGCACTCCTCCTAGGACAGCCTGAGATTAAAGAAACAAAACCTTCCCGTCACACAGGAAAGGCAGAAACCGACTCAGAGGCGTCTGTGAATGGGCAGGAAAGAAAAAAAGAGTTTGGGCAAACAATGGGCTCAGCTCTGCTCTGCTCTGCCGGGAGCTGAGTGTTTGCTTGTTAGTGCTGGTTTGTGTTTCGCGCCCATTCGGGGCCTGAACTCAAAGCAAAGCAGAATATTCATCACTGAGAGAGCAAGGAGGAAAGTTTCATCCATTCCGGTTTACTGAGAGGAGGCACATCTGAAACAGGCCTTTTTCATCACCGGTTTAGACTTCAACAAGCAGAAGGAAGCTACAAGTTCAGCTGAAGTTTGGCTCACGGGGCAGGAGCGGGGTTTGCTCCTCTCTCGGCTTTACTCATCCCCACCCCAGGAATTCCCGCGGGGCTGGTGGGTGCGGACGTGCCGGAGCCTGCTGCAAACCTGCTGCGTTGGCTCCGGCTCCACCAGGCCTTTTTCATCACCGGTTTAGACTTCAACAAGCAGAAGGAAGCTACAAGTTCAGCTGAAGTTTGGCTCACGGGGCAGGAGCGGGGTTTGCTCCTCTCTCGGCTTTACTCATCCCCACCCCAGGAATTCCCGCGGGGCTGGTGGGTGCGGACGTGCCGGAGCCTGCTGCAAACCTGCTGCGTTGGCTCCGGCTCCACTGGCGCTGCGGGAACCGCCGGGTTCGCGCAGGGGGCCAGCAGCAGCGGCTGCAGGGGACTGTCTCGCTGGGGTTGGTTTTGCACTGGTGCAGCTCAGGTTCAGCCCAGCACCCCCAGCCCCAGGATTATCTGTCTCTGATGGAGACCAGAGGGATTTGCTGCTTGCAATGAAAACAGCTCCGTTTCCC
>NW_009204278.1:1316-1602 GCF_000690835.1 Fulmarus glacialis
GCCGTCCCCTCAGCCCCAGCTGCCCCTCGCCCCAAGGACACGGCCAGCGGGGACGGCTGCGGGGAACCCCAGCTTGGGGCGCAGGGGAGAGGGGACGTGGGGACATGGGGAGGGCTGGGCTGGTCCCTTCAGGGGCAGGGGGAAAGGGAAGGTTTGGAGGTGGAGGGGGCTTAGTGGTGGATTTCAGAGTGGTCTTCCCCTCCCCTTGCCCCACTTTGTTCCAGAAATAAATTAAAAGCTCTCCCTCCAGGAAGAAGAATCATTTAAGAAGACTGAGCCTGATGCG
>NW_009204279.1:0-201 GCF_000690835.1 Fulmarus glacialis
GCGGGTTGCAGCACCTCTCGCTTCATTTAAGTAGCTGTCCTGGTACGTGGAGCTAAACACGGATCTGATTTTTTTTTTTGGTTGGTTGTTTTTTTTACCCTAGCCATCTACCTCGGAAGCCAATCAAACTGCCTTTTAATCTCGATCGGGTAATGAAAAAAATTAGCATCTGTCTACGGTAACTGATTCCCAGCCACTCTT
>NW_009204279.1:334-651 GCF_000690835.1 Fulmarus glacialis
CTTCGCCTGGGCCAGGATGTCCCGGATCTTGCGCTGAGCCATCTGGGGATGAGAAGAGCAAAGCGGGGAGCTGGGGGGGACCCCGGGGCGAGGGAAACGGCTTTGCGCGTCGTGCAAGATGCTGCAGTGTTCGGCGGGGCTAGCTGAAGCTGATCCCGGAGATCCCTTCCTGCTCTGTTTTTACCGTGGTTTCCTCCAGACGTTGGGTTTGGGAGGTCACGCACACACTCCCACGGCTCTCCCTCCTTCTCCCACCATCCCCCACCATCACCCGTGGCGAAGGGCACCGCTCGCCGTCACCCACTTCTGCAAACACC
>NW_009204280.1:0-8140 GCF_000690835.1 Fulmarus glacialis
GCAGGCAGCCAAATACCAGGCAGCTGCTCACTCACCTCCCCCCCACACCTGCAGTGGGACGGGGAGAGAATCGGAAGGGTAAAGAGTGAGAAAAACTTGTGGGTTGACAGTTTAATAGAACAGAAAAGGGAAAGTAATAATAATAATAATAATAATGATGATGATGATGATGATGATGATGATGATGATGATGATAGAATATACAAAATGAGTGATGCACAATGCAATTGCTCACCACCCGCGCTGACCGATAAGCAAGTAGCGATCGCTACTTCCTGGAACACACCTACCATTCATATACTGAGCATGATGTCACACGATATGGAATACCCCATTGGCCAGCTGGGCCAGCTGTCCCGGCTATGCTCCCTCCCAGCCTCTTGTGCACCTGGCAGAGCATGGGAGCTGTCCTTCACTAGCAGGGTACTTAGCAACAACTGAAAACATCTGTGTGTTACCAACATTCTTCTCATACTAAATCCAAAACGCAGCACTAGGAAGAAATTTAACTCTATCCCAGCCGAAACCAGGACACTTAGCTACAGTGTTCTCACTCATTTATTTTCTATAGAAGCTTAGGCAATACTGAGACCCACTAAGGGACTTCTTACTAACTTTTACTGTTTGTCACTGTGTTCAGATGATCTGAACAATGTCTTCTTTTTAAATTCGATGACACATTAATAACATACATGAAACATAAGATTTATGGCGATCTTGGCCTTAACATCTGACGATAATAAGGATGTAGACAAATCCATACATACACACACACCCATATATTCTCAATTGTAATTTAAAGGGACTGCTTTGTGGTAGAAACCTGGAAAGATCACCTTTGCCATTTTTTACTCTATTTTCCATTATTCTATTTAGACACAATGACCAAGACTAAGACTCCCAGCTGCACCCAAAGGAAAGTGAAGTGCAACCCTGAAGAAGGGCGAGAGAAGTGATTTCAGCCTATTTTTATTAGCTCAAAAAAATCTGTGACACACTGTTTACCAGTCAGAGGGCTCCTGTATAGTTTTCTGGTTTCCAGTAACTAACAGAGCCTAAGTCACCTCCCAGGGTATTTGAAGTACACCTCAATGAGACTTTGTCTTTCCTGGCAATGTCCTGCTTGGCAGGTGGGTAATGAGAGAAGCGTTACAGTGACTCAGCTGGCCCATGGGGTGATGCCTCCATAACCGACAGAGAGCCAGGCGAAGCAATCCTTATGTGGGAAAAATTTGAACCACTGATTCAGGGGTTGCTAATTGGGGATCTGAGACTCAGAGGGGCCTAGCACTATCATTTTCTTCATTCTTGTCTTGTGGACTCATAATAATAGCTTAATTATGGTTTTAATTTTGGAAATACAGATTATCGTTCTTGAACGCACAGGCCAGACAGATGATGATCTCTTTGTTGCAAGTCTGGCAGAGCACAATGCTTCTTGCTTATAACAGCAACTGGATAATTCATTTGCATGCAGGAGGTAGTTTGTTCCACTGGATACCCTTTAGCCTTTACTTCTCTATTGTTCAGAAATAACACAGTATATTACAATTACAATTACATTACAATAAGCCTTCAATTATTGGGTAAACCAATTTAATCAAATAAAAGCATGGCTCATACATAGCTGCAATTACCTGTAAAGTTATGGGTACTGGCAGTTAACAATACTGTCTTTCACCGCATCATGAGAAACAGCATCTCCTAATTTAAATATGCTCATCAGCAAGACTTCCATTGTTAAAGAATATTATGGTAATTATTCTATTATGGTGTTATTCCACCTTACTACACACAGATGGACAGTGGAAAAACGAAAACTTTGGTGTCCCTTGTATACGTTGTACAGTCCCCTCACTGCCACCATACAGCCGAAATTTTTATGTATAGCTCATTATATATGAAAAAAGATCACAAGTGTAAGCTCATGTGATGCAATTCTTCAACATCTGCCGTCAGGGCAAAAAAGCCTTGGCAGCCTCGACCAGTGCAGCAGCTATCAATCAGCCCTGTTAGCAACAGCCTCTCTTTTGCTCACCACTGCCCTTAGGCAGTGAGACCTTAGGGCTTCTACCAGGCATGCAAATGCTCGGGTACGGGCAAGCGTAACTGCCAGCAAGAAATGACGGTCCCAGGAGCAGGAATTGGTGGCTTACCAGGGCATAACCCGTTGGCCGAGTCGGCCTCTGTGCGTGACCTGCCTGTTTCAGTGCTGAGGGAAAGGATGAGGTTCAGTCTGAGATGAATGTGCCTAATTTTCACTGTCTCCGTGGAGGCATCTGCACAGGTTAAGTGTCTAAAGTCCTGTAACTGTCAAGGGAGAATTGATGATTATAGCCAGTGGTGCCTGAAGGGTGATTCAGTTGTCCAAAGGCAGGTGCCCAGGGCCATTTTACATTCCCTATCATACCCCATCTGACTTCCAGACAGCAGTCCAGAAAGGGCTCGGGTCTCCTGTGCCATATCTACAACGATGCATGGTTCTCACATACTCTCTGTATTGGCATTAGGTGTCGCAGCAACTGTTTTCCACCTTTGGTGTCTACCTTAGGGTTAAGCTGAATTGATTCAGAGACTCTTCTGACTGTACTGCCCAGGAGCTCAGTGCAGCTGCCTGAACACCACATGGAGTGCCATCTGAGATGCCCTGGGACAGCCTGCCTAGAGTCCAGCTACCACTGCAGAGGGACACGGGCCCAAAGGCCCTGTGCCATATCTGCCAGCCCCAAGAGGGTGTCTCAGAAACCCTACAGCATCTCAAAAGGCACAAGACATCTGTACATGGGCACCTGAATCCTACCTACATCTCCATAAACTTAAATGGGTGGCTAGACATGTGGCGTATCTATAGACACCTACACCTAAAGGCTGAAGCGTGTTTAAGACTCATATTGAATTTCACCCAGTGTGACTTAGCTTTAACATACTCCCTTCTGGTTTAAAAGTTTATACAAAGACAGTTCTGGGCACTCAACTGAAAGCATCACCTATTAAGCTGGATTGTGTGTCTAACTAGTCTAAACCAAGTTAACAATTTTAAGTGAGTTTAAAATGCGAGCCTTCCCTTCTCAGTCTACTATCGTCCCAGGCGCCTCTCCAATATGAGCTTTCATATTTTCCAGAGAGATCTTCACTGTTACAGCACTTTAGCTGGCTGACCAGGTAAAGAATGTTCCTTTATAAATTCTTGCTCTATGTAAAGCTGGCTCTCTCACACCCTTATTTTAGCTACAAGAGCTTTCGATCTAATTGCTGGACATAATCTTAATCAAAAAACAATGCCACAGAATCTGAGCTCCTGAATAAGATTCAGCAGCTCTTCAACTAATTGAAGAGGAATGATGATAGATACCACGCACATCACTGAAGAATGAAGCCTGCTGATATCAGGCAAAACTACAGAATGAGTAATTATACTGCTGCCAAACTTTTCAGCAGAAGTATTCATTTTCTGCACTTATCCAGCGATCCCAAACTGTCCACCACATCTGTCCAGATACCCTGCGTCCCCAATACTCCTCTGCAGAGCTGGCAAAGCTTTCTGCTTCTCCTGCAGAGTTCTGTAATTTATCCCTCCTGATGCGATTTTACAGCAAACTAGAAACTGAAGTGGGAGTAATGAGGTATAATAAGGTAGATAATGCAAAGAATTGCTCCATCAACACCATTAGTTGACATCACATCAAGCTGAACCAAAACCACTAGCGCTAATTTACCTGAACCTACACAGAATGTCTACTTTGCTGGGCCCGAGCATCACAGAAACTTTGCCACAGAACACAAAGCATGAAGCATCCACAACTGTATACGTGAGGATGTATACAACTGTACACATTTCTTAAAAAGGCATGGATACCTTCCATGCTATGGAAATGCAAATGAAAGTGCAGGTCCACTCATCATCTCTCAAACCAACCGCACTATGTCTCCTATAAAATGGAGATCTTAATCTTTGAAATCTATAGCCTTACGGAGTCAGTAATGTGAATCAGAAGTAAGTTAACTCGTTCATCCATATCTGATCACTTCTTCTAGCCTTACTGCTCACTCTTAAGACATTACAGTCTGATTCAACTTTGTTTCACTATCCAGTTGTGTTGGAGTCTTGGATGAAATCATAGGAATTAATCTGCAGCAGGTGTAACCCAGTGTCACTTCACTGAAGCTCAAGGAGTTATATGTTCTTACAATAGCAATTAATTTAATCCATGCTCAGTGGAACAACATAGTTGCAGCATACTGCTCAAAATGAATAATGGGGGCAGCTTTGAGCCCCCAGGTAAATAGATGTCATAAATTCAGCCCTCGTATAAATCCAGGAATTTATACCGGGGATGGATGCAACCTAGTCATCTTGCCGTTCACATGCTCTGTAGTTTAAAGGCTACATTATTCATTGCTGATGTGAGTAGCTGAAAGCCTGCTAAACTCCATGGAATTGCACTGAGCTAAGCTTGCTGTCAGTGTGTCCCTATGGCATAATCCAATACACAGCTAACATCAGCAGTGCTGAATGGTGACACAGAACGGACACATGCAAAATGAGATTTTTCAGAGCTCATTTCAAAGTTAATGGGAATTGTGTAGCCATTTCCTTTACCTGGATTTAAAGAAGCCCATCACAACTCCCTTGGAGAGAGAACAACAGCAGTGGAAGAAATTACCATCGTGCATCTGAATGCATTAACTGAAATTGGTGAAACTAATTCTAGAGTAAAGAACAAGAGCCAGAACTGAGCCTAAAGTAACATCCTATTCAAAACCAGGAAGGATGGTGAACTGAGACTCCTCTGTTTCTCATATGAACCCCTCATGGCTTTTATCAGCACTGCTGGAAGTCAAGAAACAAGAACACCTTGAGCTTTCCCTCAGCTTTCAATGCTCCATGTAATTCGAACACTTCTAAAAACGCAGCTTGTGTAAGAACTTAGAATAAAATAACAAAATGCCTAATCTATTTACCTTAGTCCTTCAAAAGAATACACATTCTTGCATATTAATGATGCATTAATACATCAGCAGCTTTTCAGAATTATTAAAACGGACCTAAAACCACAAAAAACTCCAAGCTAACATTAGAGATGCACCAACAGACCTAATTCACACAACAAGAAGCCCTGGAATAGCACTCTCTATCTCACTTAAATTCCAGCGAGACCAGTAATTATGAACTGATGCGTACAAAGGCTAAGGCTCAGATGTAGCAATCCCCAGGTAGCATCACCACAAACTGAACAAATGAATTTCATTTTGGGATCCTATCAACCCAACTGCAGAGAAAAAAAATGCAGTAAAAAAAATCCAAGCAGATATAAACTCAAGCATACATAACACAAAATAAATGGTAAGTAACCGCAGCTTAGAAACAACTGCTTTCCTCAGAGGGTCCCCTGATGACACTTAGGAACTGGGAGAGGATTATGGTGCCAGCATTCTCCATCTTCAAAGGATTGTAACTAATGAATCCCCACGAGGCTCCTTGTGAGACAGGTAAGTATTATAATCCATCTCACACGTAGACAAGTTGACTACTGATTTGGTAAATCTTATGCCAGAGCAGAGATTGAAAGCTGTACTTCCTGAAAGGTCCTGTAAATCCTTCTGTGAACTTTCCTTCCCCGTCTCCCGCTTTCTTTTGCCTGCCCTCTTCCTTTGGGTCCAGAGAGGGAATATAGCTCATTTTTGTCATTCAGTGAAATCCACAGAACTGATATGCACTCAATCAGAACAGTTAGGACTGCTAGAGCAAACACGATGAGCAGGAAACAGCCAAAGTTAAGGCATCAAGCATCCAGAAGGAAAGGGTATTGCACTCTAGGCTGCAGAAAACGCATCCCTTCGCTCGAGATTCCAAGCCATTTATCTTCTACTGGAGTACCTCTTCCTGATAAATGGTGCTAGCAGGGCAGCCTGCTCATGCCATTTTTAAACTAGTTTGCCACAGAACTCAACCAGGATGTAGATTTGTCCCTCTCTTCCCTTTGGGGAAGATTTATACAGGGTTTAATTGCACTCTCATGTTTTCAAACTCTTTCTTGTTCCCTTCTATAGAAGGCACAAAACCCTTCATACGTGCCCCGGGCCAATCCAAGCAGATTGCAATGCAGCAGGCAGTTAAACACACACAGATACTCACTTGGGCAGTCTATCCTGCTGGATCTAATGAAACTACTTGCAAGCCTAAATGTAAGGTTGTGTGTAAGTAAGTACTGGCTTGGGGGCTGTGTGGGTAATCAGGATTATTAACTTTTGACTTTATTCTTTTTAACATTCAAGCGGTTATTTTGCAAGCTATTCTGAACATCCCTTTATCACTGCTATTTCCCTTCACTGAATTTGTTAATTAAACTCTAAGATATAACAGGCAGTGCAGCATTACTGATTAATGCATCCTCAAATCCTCAATGAACTCCTGTCATCTCAGAGTTCATGCCACTAAGAAATGCACTTTTCTGTGCTATGATGTCACACTGTCCGAGAACACCTTATAAAATACATGTGAAAGCAAGTGATACTGCATTATTTCCATCTGCAACATCACCTTTGCGTTAACTTTCCCATCCCGTGTGGCTCTTAGAGGTGATAGTAATTAAAATTGCAATTACAATATTGAAGGTGATGTGATTATTTGAAGCATTAACTGACATGACTTTCCTCCTAAGAATATGTCATAACAACTCCATCTTCCTTTCATTCTCTATGGAGAAAAGGCTGGTGAAGCCATAGAAAGAAACTCCTTCTCACAGGCATTTATTTAGTCTACATTATTGGCATTTAAAGATTCAAATAATGTTAAAAAGCGTTTCTCCACAGCAGTACTACTTCAGTTGCAAAGCTGGAAAGTGCATTACAAGTCTGACCTAATCCTGCATTCTTTATAATATCAGCTATCATAGGCATCTCTCTGGGAGATGTGAATGTACAAAGAAAGAGAGACTAGACTTCAAACGGGAACGTTTACCCCAGTTACTTCCTTAACATCGTTTTTATTCCTTACTCAAGAAACAAAGAGATGCTGTCAGACTACACGGCTACCTGTTGTAGCCAAGATGAATGCTTCTTTCGGGTGGCATAGCTACTTACCCTCACTTTTCTGTACCATAGCTCTATACATCTTTAGAAAACATTTTCTCTTGCTGGTCTTAAGGACTACAGAAATTGATCTGTTCCCTGTGTCCAGAAACTGAAACTTACTTTTTGGGGAACTCCTGTTCTGCCATGGAGATTGTAATGGAGGATGGTGCTGCATGTCTGAGACTCTTCTCCTTGTTCACCACCTTTGTGCAACGCTGGGGGACTACACGCCACACAGCATGGCCCCATTCCTTACTCCCTTCCCTCCTGAGATCCATTTCGTCCCACTCTTTCTCTCCACTACTGGGGTAGAAAGCACACACCACCCGAGAGCACTACCCTGCCAAACTCTGGGGACAAGACTGGGGGGAGCAAAGGCACAGCGCGGCTAGACGGTGCGGAACGGAGCCCTGCACACTGAGTCCTTCTCCAGAACGTTTCATGCTACTGTGGAAACTGGTGACACTGTGAGAAACTGTTATGAAAGCTTCAGGTGATACTGCCCACCATAATGAAAGGGTCTCTCACCCAGAAAGCCACAGAGTCAAAGCACAGGAGAGACCAAGAGAATGCAAAAAGCACAAATCACCAAACAGCAAAGTAGCCTCTGAAAACTGGGTGCTTTTTTTTTTTTGCTAAAAAGCACTAAGAAAATTTTGGCTCCTATACGGAAGAGGAGAAATAAGATTTAACTGTGGAATTGTGTCCATAAATCTTGCTCACACAAGTAAAGCCTAGAGGACAGAGTCATCCCAAGATATTTTTATTTTGAATTGAAAACTATCAAACTAAAATGCCATTATCATAATTGCAAAGTGGGAATAGCTCCATTTAAGTTGTTAAACTGTTCACCCAAATGGAACAGCACAAAATGCTCCTGGTTCTTTTATAAAATAATAACAAAACCACCTCACTTGTCAACCAAAATACTGGTGCGCTTGTTAGCTGGTATCTTATCTGTTAGAAGACTTTTACGTCCTAAGGTTGCAGTGTTACCAGGTCCTAAAAAGAGCTCAGGCAAGGAAACTTTCTTGAATCGTGTTAGCCTTTTAATGGATTCAGCAGG
>NW_009204280.1:8171-12530 GCF_000690835.1 Fulmarus glacialis
TTCTCAGATGCTAAAATTCACATTGATCTTCTTATAACTTCGGGGAAAAAATATTTTAATGGAGTTTGTTTTGGCTGTCCTTTGCTCGTTTGTCCTATTATTTTCTTACTTTATTTATTTTCTCATTCTACCTGTATTTATTCCTTTCGTTTTTTTTTTCTAATTGCTACAGGAGATGCTGTTTTGATTGTGCAATTGTAGAATTCAAAAATATTACCTGCAAAAATAATAATGTGTGTAAAAGTAGCTGTTTGCATGGCAACTGTATGATACTTCATACAGGCATAAGTAAAATTACAAGCCTAAGTTTCCATTTGTTGTGTCTCAGTAAGGACTTTTATGCCTATCGAGAGCTCACCAGCAGGTAGCTCAGAGGGTCTGATACATGCAGTTTGAAGACTTTCCTAACTTTTCAATAAAGTGTGGGTGTTTTCAAGCGTTTCAATACAGAGTTCCTCTTTTTAAATATAACCCCAAGTTAGAGGCCTAACTAGTGTGCAGTTTCCCAGAAAACATGAGCACAGAGCCACTCAGCAAGTTGTGCCACTGACTGCAATAGACCCAGGTTTTGGTACAAGAAGAAGCAGTTCTAGTTGTCAGGAATAGCTTTGCATGCATTTCCTCTGCAAGCCAGGAGTCTGGTCAGTGCAATAGCTGGATCAGGAGAGACAGCAGCACCTATACTCTATCAAAATTTTTTTGAAGACCTCAGCTTCCCTACAGTTACCATATACCATCTAGTGATACAAAAGGAAATTGCAATTTCTAATTCATTATTCTTTAAATGAAAGACAGAGATGGCAACAATGTATTTTTGATATTTAGCTTTCCTTCCACTAAAAAAAATGTAGTCCTGAGTGTGCTATCTCCTCTCTGTGATTAACAGTTTTTCCATCTATCAATAATCTTGTGACTTCAGCTAGTTTTCTGAAGATGTATGATTATACCAGAATCTCAGCTTCAATAAAGTTAAAACAAAGTCTGCCTTATAGCTACAGAACTGCATTTTACATGTAGTTATAAGTTATTTTAAGTCCTACAGATGTAAAACTCGGGGACTAAATTTAAATGAAACCCAAATTCTAACCTTGTAATTTTTGTAAACTTCATTATTTTGAAGATCCCAAATAATTTTTTTTTTTTAAATATGAGACTAATATTCCTTGTTGATGGGGAGGAAGTCAAAGAGAAAGAGATCCTAGTGGTCTTCAGACTGAGGCACAAGTTTTGCTATTGGGAAAAGCCCGCTTTAACCCTGGAAACTCTCTGCCTGGAAAACTAAAAGATTTAAACACACTGTATTGTAAGGCAGTAACTATTTTGTGGTGTTTTTTTCCTGCTTGTCTGCATCACCATATGGATGACTTCAATTCAACAGCAACATACATTGTGATATGATTCTGACAGCTGGGATAATGGAAAAAGTCAATGTTTACTTATTGGCGGAAGAAAATTTTACCTTGCCTGCCAACTGGGGCAATAAAATAAATTTGTTTTGTATGCTGTGTGGAATTTTTTACTGCCACTAAATGAAAGCAAAACAATCAGGATCTCTCCCTGGGAGTTCACAGACAGAATGGGTACAGATCCCGCGAAAGACACAGATTGAGAGAACTGAGAAAGAGAACTCGCCCTCAGCTCCTCTTCTCCCACTTCTCCTCCTCAGCATCGTTCAACTTTCTGTTTTTAAAGCAAAATGGGATTGTTCTTATGACTAACCAACACAATCCTTCCAAAACTGTTAAGTAACAGTTTATTTGGCAGAGGTTGCTTCATATCTAGATTATGTAAGCAAAATACAGAAATGATACGAGGTACAGTAGTTGGGTTTTCAGACTAGTTCAGGCCTTAACACTTTGTTCTGCAACTACAAATAGTGACTAGAAATCAGTTTAGCTATAGTGCCCCAGGACTGTAAGTGTAGATTGCTGGGATAGACATGAACCTCAACCGTTTCCAGCTAATCAAAATGAAACACCACTTGCAAACCCAAGACTAGGCTTTGGACTCCTGTCGATCAACTTACCTTTTGTACATTACCGGAACAACTGCAACTGCATTTCAAGGGAGTCGAAGCGAATGTCAACGGAGTCGATACCGTTCTGGGCACTGCTCTTACACTATTTGCCTGGCTGTAGAGAGGCAGGACTGCCAGCTGCCAGGGCCAGAGAATGAGGGAGGCAGCGTAATGTTGGCTGCACACTCCCAGAGGAGTCCCTAGCTAGCCCACCTGGTTGCCAGGCCACTCTGCACTGTTAACATGCTTAAAACACTTGTAGCACAAGGGACAAGCTTGTGTCACGGACTGTAAAATTTATATACTTCTTTTTAAAAAAGAAGTAATTCTGGAAAATTTGTGTTTCTTAGTCTTCAATGACGGTAAAAAATTTATCACTGTAATGAAAATGGTAGTGTAAGATGGGGATCCCATGTTCTACAACAGCTTAGAGGAAGGGAATGCAGTGAGTAACAGAGATAAGTAACAGGGGTTCACGGAACAAATGTGTCACTGAAACAAAATCAGGATTTGTGTTTAATATATTTACACTTTGGAACTCAACCCTCAACCCCTCTGGCTGTCAGCACAGAAGAGCCAAGGGTACACTTCCAATTGAGTGGCACATTGCCGACGTTACACCTTCTCTGTTCGGAACAGAGGGTTTGTTGAAGGTGCAGGAGTGTGGGAAGGGCATGATACCACACGTCATCCACTCCTTTACTGCTAGTGTAACTTGCAGCAATTCTGAGGGTCTCCACACTAGCTCCCCAAACTGCTTTGATATATACTGACTCAAAACCACAGCAGAAGGAAACTGGTTTTCGCCCCTCTCTCCTTAACTGCGCCAAGTGCAGCAAGGATTGAGCTCTTGCTGAATATAAGACATTGGCGATCTGCAAAGGTTTAGATAGTATCACATACATTCGAAGCAGCAGAAAAAATGCTTTATAAATAGAAACACTGAAATATGGATTAATAGGTCTCCATTGTCAAAGCATCAGCAAAATATTAATGGCAGGACTGTAGACACTTAAAAGGGGAAGTGGTGTCTTTTACGGATTAGTCTGGTGAATCTTCACTTTTCAATCCACTATATTCATTAATAATTTAGTGGCAAGCATCAGACATAAATTCCAGACTGATGACATTGTAGACAATAGTAAAAACAAACAAGTAGAAACATAGGAGAGAACAGAACTGTGAAGCAAGCAGACGTAGAAAAGATATAAATGAGGTGGTTTCAATTATAACAGACAGGTATAAACCAATACGCATAAAGGAAGTCATCATTGGAATAGACAGGATGTGTTCATGCCAAAACCAGAAACATAAAAAAAATATGTAAATAATACTCTTTCTGACTGAAATAAGAGCTGGTAATAAGGATTGATAATAGTGTAGGTAACATTTTAGAAGGTATAATCTTACTAGAACTTAAGCAGATCATTTCTGATCCGCTTATTCCAATCTATTAAAGATATCTTTGTGCTCCTTATTTCTTTAGTCCAGTAAGGTGCAATGCATTTAATTCTTTGGTTACTAGCTTTGCCACTATCTGATACTCCCTTTAACTGCCATGCTTGCTCCGTAACTCATGGAACATAAAATCTTGCATTCACTACTGCATTTTCTCAGTCGACCTGCAGCTGCAGTGAACAGTCAGAAACCTATCCAAACACAGCCATGGACCATTTTTTTCACTAAGTTCATTTTTCCAAGGTGCTGCTTCTCTTATGAAGCTGCAAGTGTTGAGGGTAGCTTTGCTTGAACTCTTTAGATCCCTGAAGAGCCCAAGCCTGCTTTCCTTTTTTAGGTCAGATTCTAACTGAAACTGATAGGAATTTGGCCTCAATAGCTTCCACAGGATCAAGGTCCGGTTCAGTAAAGGATTAAGCCTATTGTTGCTGAACACACACTGCCAGTAAGGGACCTTTCCTTTTCTCTAATCTCTATTCTTTGACTCAGCCTCAAACAGACCTCTTTAAATAGCAGTGTAGATTGCCACGTAAATGTTTGTCCTTGGGTGCAATCACATCACATTTGTCAAACCCAGTGCTAACTATGGGTAGGCTCTTCTAGACTTTCAGAAAAACTCAGTGGTTTAACCAAATGCATTTGGTTTAGTATTCCCGATTACATTTAGAATTTAGTATTCTTAGATTTTTCATCTTCTATGTTCTCTTGATGCTTGTGATTCCTGGGTGTTAAAATACCAAAAAGAGCGGCCAACGGCATCTCTAGGTCTATCAAGCCCTTGGCTAGTCAGTCTGCACCTTTAGTCAGGTTGAAACACTCAGTTTTCCATTTATGTGCAACGAGTACCTGGACACACAGCCCCTCTTCCCCCATCTAAATGAGTA
>NW_009204280.1:12598-12810 GCF_000690835.1 Fulmarus glacialis
GGCTTACTCAAGAATATGGCAGACCTTTCAATTGCTTCTGACAACAGCAGACAAGTCCCCTCCCTGTACCTGTCTCAAGGGGAGTAGCTCAAGCTTCGGGACAGTACCGTCCCCTGCAGCCACCCAAGCATGGCTGGTCAGTGCACAGCGGCACAAGTCACTGGCCTGGTTAAGTTGGAGCTGCAACTTCGCCAGACTGCCAAACCGCTGAA
>NW_009204280.1:12969-13285 GCF_000690835.1 Fulmarus glacialis
CTCCCAGGCAAATGAGCTGCAGGATGTGCTCCGGGGAAGGCCGGCAACCCTTCCCGCCTCCTGCCGCATCTTCCCCCTGCCCTCATCAGTGGGGACAGGCGCAACCGCAGGCTGCCTTCAGGCCAGTCAAGCATGAGCTGCGCTAGTTTGTTTTTCCCCTCCTCTGCCGTCACCAGCCTAGGTCACCGGTGCCGCGACACTTTAACGATGCACCCCAAAAAAGCACGCCTGTCTCCCTTCGGGGCAAAGCTCATGGAAATAAACACATGGCGGCTCCCACCACTTCCAGACCTTTGCTCTCTGAGGGAGGGGGCTT
>NW_009204281.1:0-1658 GCF_000690835.1 Fulmarus glacialis
GGCAGCCAGCCAAGGTCAACCCACCACACGCTTCATTTCTAACAAGTCTCTAACACATAATTTCTACACTGGTAAACCATGAAAATGACTTTTGCACAGAAGTGGGAAATTTTGTCAGTTAGGGACTGCCTTACACACCCTACAAACCAGATGGTTCCAAACGTGTTCTCATCCTATGTTAAAAAAAAAAAAAAAAAAAAAAGCAGAAAACCTCAAGCTGACCTGAAGCTCAACTGAGGCTGTCCCAAAGCAACAGTAGGAAAACTCTCTTTTCTCCTTTTTATATCTGTCTGTGAAGGAGGAAAAGAAGTATGCACATTGACTCATGCAGGCGCTAGATGAGAAATTATTTTATCTAATGGCTGCTAGATGACTCACTTGAAATGACTAAGCAGTTTCATTCCAGTTCATGGAAAGCAGTACAAAGAGCACAATAGTCATTAGCATTAATTACACAAGGCCAGAAGGTTCAGAAGAGATCTTCTTCTAAGTGTGTCTCTCTATTATTACTCATTTCAAGTCACAGCTGAAGGTTTTATTCTATTGAGATCCCTGCAAAAAGTATCTTTCCAGGGGGATCAAACTGCCAACCTCATACCTTTCACCAATCTTAAACACACTTTTACCAGACAAATCACTTCTGATGTTTTTTACTCTCTAAATTCAATTTCCTGAGAAGTCAGTAGAAATCTTACAGTCAAAATCCATGCTGCTTCCCAACCTAGCCTCTCAGACTTGCGTATACAACCTGACCCATTCATTACCTTTATTATCTGGAAAGCGTTGAGTCAAAGAGATTCCAGAGGTCTTTTCCATTTGAGATATTTTAATGAAACATGCAGCTTTCTCAGAAGCATCAACATTCTTCTTAAGGATGAAAACTTCCTGGGTCTGATGAGTGGTTGGTATGCTACTGAGCTTCCAAGTGTAATTCAGAGGCTTCTGGAAACCTGCTGTACATTTTAACACAAGGCCATCACCACTGATGTTGCAACTTATTTCAGGTTCTGAAGAGGGATCTAAAAGGAGAGAAAACATCCTGTATTACCTTGGTTATAAACTGCCTTGAATTTTAGCACAGGACAAGGGCTGGAGCAACAAAAGCAGCAGAAGAGTGCATAGATAAAAGTGTATGTGTAAGGTGTGTGTGTGTGCATGCGCACGCATGTGCGTGAGAGAGAAATGTATTTCTAAAAGTGGCCCTGTTTGTGGTTCTTCAGTGCCCAGTTTGAGACTCCTCATGGTTCATTGTCAATAGGACTAATACACACACTGGTCAAATATATTTCCCAAAGACTACTAGTGAAGCTGCATAGATCTGCACAGGATGATGCCACAGATATTCAAGCACGTATAATATGCCTGCAGGAGCATCTTTAGTAGATACATAATGCCTGGGAAAACTTGGTCAGCTTGCTCAGAAAGTTTGGTTATCTACCTGAAAGTACACAGTGTGCCATCTTACACACATTCTAGAGGTCATTCCAAGGTGAGTAATGTTGGGCACACAAATTAGATGCCACTTTTGAAAATCTGTTTAAAGTGCCTAAGCAACTTCACAATAGAGCCAAAGAACAGCTCCACTCTGTTTCTGTTTGCTTCCCTGACAAATAAACAATCCCCTTTCTAGCCTTCTTAAAGTGAATAAAGTGGTGCAA
>NW_009204282.1:0-17905 GCF_000690835.1 Fulmarus glacialis
TTATATATATAGACACACACTTTTATATATATATTAAAAAAAGTAAATATGTACATATGTTTGTATATATATGTATGTCATCTACCAGTGAAAATCATGACTAAGGAAAGGAATCTCCTGCTATAAACACAATAGAGCACTGGAGGTCAATGGATGACCCCTAGCTTAAGCAGAACATTGAGGTGAAGGTTAAATAGATCACTGCTTTTCATTACAAAGGCATCTTCAGAACTCGTTCCCAAATAAAAAAGCAAGAAGAAGTGAGTATCAATCACAGGTTTTTCAGCATGCCAAGGACTTGACTCCTCAGTAACACTACGGCATCAGTTTCAGGATGCTGAAGACTGTTCTCAACCTTCTAAACATCTGCCCAGCAATGCTCCTGCTCAGAGCGCATCCGAGGAACCAGCACCAATGCTGTTTCTCTGCTGGCCTCTATCTTCTCTCCCACTTGCCGCACAGGAATAGGACATAACAGAGGGTTGTGCACTCCAGTAATTTTGGGCAAGCTATAGCAACCCATGAGTTGAGTCACACTGAGCCTTCATTCAGCAAATGTGATGTGAGAAAATGAATGATAACAGAAGTACAGAGATACGAGAGCTTCTGCCCTCTCAGTCTTACAGACAGTCTCTCAAGCATAAGGAGATAGGGCTCCAGTTCCACCAATGCAAAAGGTGAGAGAAAGCTTTGCCATTGTTTTCAGTTGACATTAACAGAAAGCTAACAAAGCAGCTAGAAAAAATCTAGGAAGAATGTGGCACAAAATGTACTTTATTTAGAAGGAAAGGAAAAAAAAAAAAAAATCACGAGTTTCATGGAGGAAGAGAACTTCCCATCACTAACCCACAGGGAAAAAATGTTTTTCGTTTAAACATTATGATACAGTACAGATCACCACTGTCTAAAAGCTAAGATAAATACAGCTACCCACAGTGTCTATCAGAAAGAACAATCACTTCAGAATTGCTGCACTGTCTGCCTGTATTACTTTATTTATTTAGACTCGCAATTTTGATTTAGGTCAGATCATGGTGGGAAAAACCTTGTTTGCGGTTGTTCTTGCTTATCAACCAAGAAGAAAACCTGCATCACCAAAATGTGTGTATAGCCTCCGTTGATTTAATGGAACTTGGTGCATGTTCATCTCAGCTGCAGCTGGATGAGAATTAATTGCACTGTAAGATAATGCTCTTAACACTTGGCTATTTCTTTCTGTACTGAAACAAGCCATTCTTATGTCTTCTACATAAGTACTAAACAGGATTTTAACTTTTTGTTAGTATTCTTTAAGAATGTATTTGAATGTTCACTTTTAACATGTGAATACTACCTTTCCTACGAGATTTAAATGTAAGGTGGTGCATGTGGTTCCTCGGTGCTTTCTTGTAATAATGACCTTGTACATTAAAATACCTTTCTCTCCCATTACTTAACACTATTACAACTAGAAGTTTCATCACCCAATGTGCCTACAAAGGCTGTAGACAATTTACATGTTTTAGCTGGAAGTCTTGCTGTATTCACTTATTCTTAATATGCAAGGATTAATACTTATACAAAATATCCAATCTTTTCCTGGGTGCATTAAAAGACTGCTATTCATGCTGCTATACTTAAGGTCGGGTCAGTATTTCCATTATAAACTTTTTATTTATAGACACCAGGCATAAGACTCATTGTATGAAGTCACAAGGGCTTCAGAAAAAACCAACAACACTAGTTGAGAAAGCTGTCCTTTTTTTATTTTTCTTTTATGAAGTCCTCCAAATCTTTAAGCCTATGGAGAACCTAATTAGAGTCAATGGAGAAACCTCCAGGGGGGACAATATAAAGCATTTAATGTGTAATTTCGAGTTCTAGGGTCACAGTGTCTTACACTCTCTCTCAGGCAGAACTCCTAGTGTTTGTCTCTCAGCCATATGAAAGCTACAAAACTGTATTAAACATTTAAGTATCATCAAAATGTATTTAATCTCTCAGTCTCTTCCCCTGCCACAAACTGAGCTTATTGTTTCTGAAGCTTCACACTCTGCCTGATCTGGTACTGATAGTGGGGAAATATCTCTTCTAAAATATGAGACTGCTGCAAGGTAACATACACAGTACAAACTGTATTACAGGATGTTTTTAGAAATGTATGCAAAGTGAGTTCTGGCAATCTCTCCTCCTGATGTCTGACTCAAGATGCCCTCCTTTCTGCTTTTCCTTATACGCTGAGGGAGGTGAGCTGAGACAGTAAGTTGTCTTTGATTTTCTTTTTTTTTTAGCACCTTTCTTGGCTCCTGTGCTTGGAATAATGGGGATAATTTTCATTTTGGCTTGCAAGTGTGGGGAATCTCATCTGTTTCTCTAACCAAGTTTGTCAAAATTTGAATTGCTTTCAAATAACCTGTATAGAACAACCTTTGCAGAGTGAAAGATGTAGGTGGCTAAATGTAGCACATATTCCTGAAACAGTCTGGTTTAATTCTGGCATAAATTTACTAAGTGCTGTGCATGCAATCACTTCCCTCAATTCCCTCCCTACTTTAGTCCAACATGCCATTATCCACCCTTTGCAACATACCATCAAAATGTGCTGCTTTGAAATCAGCCTGAGATCAAAGAGGGGAGTAGTGCCGCTCCTTACCTTCATGAATCCCACCAAAGACATGGAGTTTGGGCCTTACTCGCCTCTGCACCGTGTTCAACAGTTCCACACAACCCACTCTCTGCAGCTCCTTCGGAACCCAGTCTCGAAAACCTGAAGGAAAAATGCAATCAATACTATTAATTTTCTCTATTCAGGTAAGGCTTCACGTAGTCTTTCAGGAAATCATAATTCACAGAAGGTTTATTACATTATCTGTAGTCGTAACCTCGCCATTAAAGCACACGATAGCTTTTAAGAAATGTTTCACTTTGTCTTCCGTAAGATTTCCTCCCTCCATCTGCATTAATATTTTTCTGGATGTGATTTTTTTTTTTTTTTTAAAACTATAGGTTTAAACTCATCTTCCACCTTGAAACCCTGGGACATTTATTCCCAGCACTGCTGCAGATTTTTCTTCCCTTTCTCCTGGCTCTTACAGCAGGCAGCTTCCCAAGCCAGCTACGTGGTTACTCCAGAAACAGAATACCTCTGAAGATCAGTTGATCTACGACCCGATACCTCTGCCACCCCAAAGATTTAAAATACAGCCTCCCACAACTTCCAGAGGACCACGGTCTGCAAATGTCAGGTTACTTCTGAGTCCCTGGTCACCAAGAGCAAGCAACGTAGCAGAATAGCTTCCAACAGGCTAATGCCAATTGACTACGTTGCCACTCAGCCCTACCGATAATACGGGAAAATACACAAAACTTGACAGCAGTTATTACAGAAGTCTGCTGCCTGGACTGGCACTGGTAAGGATCAGCAGGGCAAGAAGAATGAGGAGGAGTAAAGGGAAATCAGGAGCCACATCCAACTGTAGCACCGTTCTACTAACTTCAAAATAATCACACCCTGTGCCAAGTTTATCTCAGGTAGTAAAAACATGTTGTGACATGAACTTGACTGAATTTTGGAGACAGCAAAGAGTCCAGTTACAACTCCACCTCCCTTCATATTTACATAATTTTAAAAGCAGCATTTTGTCAGTATTATCATGCAGGCTGAGACTTAGACCCCCTCCTTTTAGGCACAGTACTAACACCTGATCTGTGTCTGTAGTTAAAATACAGTGCCAACCTTTTGAAATTGAACTTCATTACCTCATCAAAAACAAAATTTAAGTACGCTTATTCAATTAAAGCACTCATTAGTGTCTGCAGCATCACAGTATTTCTATATGAACCCAATTCAGAGCAGATGGATTAGCAACCCATTTAAAATAGCACCCAGGAAACATTATAAACATGCTTGTGGGGTTTTTTGCTTCTTTGGGAAAATAAAGAGATTAAAAGAATGCTATTCAAAGCGTTGGTTTTCAATATCCGGTGTGCTCCACTGTCAGTGGATGGTGTATCGCTGCTTTATCAAAGCAGCACGCTGGTAGCTCTACTAAGATTAAAGAGAATTTGCAGATCATCTTACAATATTCTCTAAGTAGTGTTAAAAGAGTAACCAGGATATAAAAGGAGTGATAAGTACATTACTGGTCAAAAACTTTCTCTACTTTTTTTTGCCCTTAGCTCTGGTTAGATTGATGACTCTTAACTTAATTGTGGCACAAAACATAAGCATGCATTAATTCCTGACTCCACGGTCACTGAGAAGCTCTATGAGAGCACTGAGCCAGCCTGGTAGCACTTAAATGCTGTTTTATAATAGCACCTTGCAATTCTGGGAAGTTTTTTTATATTCACTACCATCTCAAAGGTCAGTGACTTCACGTGATCATGTGATGATCTGACCCCCTGGATTTCAAGAGCTTACTAAAACCCTGACAAAATCACGAGTTTACTAACAGTAATTGTAATGAAGAAGAGGCTGACACGCTTTCTTATCCTGACAAGCCATATTTATAAAAGGCAGCTGCTCAGTCGTTGTAAAACCAACTGAAATATTTAAAATATGGTCCCAGACTGCTTGCCACATGTGTCTTAAAGAAAGGCAATAAATCATATGTGATACTATCTTGTGGGGTACAGGATAGGGAAAAAATAGTGGGAATTTTCAAGTGGTTTTAGTGTGGGCTTTAATGACGTCAGATATGCCAAAACTGAGTATTCCTGCCTCTGCTGAATGATCACCTTAGTGTCTTTTTGAGACCACCAGAACTTAAGTTTAGAACTTAGAATTAAAATGGGGATCAGTGAATTACTCACATTTACAAGGCAAGCAAAATTTAACTAAATGAAAAACTTCAGCTGCTTAACGAAAAAACAAATTATACATTCATAGACTTGTGCTCAACTGCCATTTAGTTCAAGTAAGGAAGAATTATCCGAGAACATAATTTTATTCCTTCACAAATTTGCTATAAGCCAATTAATATCTTTAAAACTACTGTTACATATTCTAAGTTTACAAGGACATTATCAAGGAGAATATGTGACTACATACTCCTGAACTCTTGACTGCGTACTCTAAAACCTTAAAGAAACATGTCACTGTAGTGGAAAAATGTTTTAAAAGTTTTAGTCAATCTCTGAAAAATCATACGGGATTGGAAACTGCTTGTCAGATGAATACTGTTCTTAAATAAAATGTCAAACTATAACGGCTATGGAGTCAGATATTTGATCTTCCCTAGCTTGAGTTTAACAAAAAATTTAGCTTTTATTAAGAAAACACCCAGAAGCTCAACAGACCTGCTAAGCCTAATCATCACTTTACACTTCTTCCAAAAAAGCTTTTTAATTCATATTTTTTCGTTAGGGTGTAATTACAGTATAGCTTATAGCATTATTAATTTTGCTTATTTTGAAAGTAAAATTCTCATGCAAAAAATAACACACAGCTTTTGTTTCACTTACCGAGGGGAGGTCCATGTGTCATTAGTATATCAATTCCCTCAGGAATAAGGTTCCACTTGTCTAGCAAAGACTGACCTCTGGGTAGGTTAAAGCCCCATCCGTTAAACCACGGTGTCCTTTGGGGGAAAATAAGATGAACTGCATCAGTGTAAAACAAAAATCTCTTCCCTTCTCCGATTTTTCTGAATTAAAACAATTTCTGTGCTTCAGAGATTACTTGCAGACAGCCTTTTTGAAGGGGATGCCTCTAAAACAAATTGGTTCCAATACATACATACACTAACCTATACGTTTGAATTTAGATTGATATCTTATGCTCTTTTTGTACTTAAAGAGTATTCAGCCCTGGGGGTGTTTACTCACTAGAGAGAAAGGGAAAAAAGTTAAAATAACACAGTCTAAATCTAAAGCTTTTTTCCAAGTTTGGGGATGTTCAAACATGAGAACTCCTTCCTTATGTCACCTACCAAAACAAGCAAAAATCTCAAAGGTTTTTTGGAGGCAAGAGTCAATTCCTCACAGCACAGGGCAGCTGGTGGGTAACAGCTCACCAGGAAGGCTGTATGATGCTGCAGTTGTAAGCACCGCCTGCACTACCGTATTTCACTAAACTCAAACTTGCTCCTTTTAGCATTTTTAATACCAGAACATTGCCACATAACTTGGCTTTGAACTCCTGAGCCTCCTAGAAGTCTTGATCATGCAATGTTTAGCCTCACAGTGACTTTTTCAATTGATCCTATAATTTAAAATTCATTTAGTATTTCTTAAGGAAAACAGAGATCCTCAGTCTCCACCATCATAGCACAGCGCTGTTCTGAGACATTGGTTTATCCATCAACCCAGGTACGTAGTAATGAAAAGCAGACCTTCCAGGAGTACTTTTTCAATGTATAACAGCCAAATTGAACCATTTGATGCAGGTATATTCTAATAAAGCCTTTCCTTATCAGGTAGGTACACAGAGCAATTGTTCTGAAGAGATACTATAATATTTACACCTGTTACTGACAACTTTCTATACAGCTGTTAGTATTGTACTAATTTTAAGAGTTTTCATACATGTGTGTGTTTCCTAGAGCTCAGGCAACAGGTTTAGACTGGGCTGCTTCATTTTCTAGGTAGGATACTCCTGTCCTAGCCCTAGTCATTGGGGGGCATCTTTCTGAGAGTTCAAGCTACTCCTGCAGTCTTCTGTGTACTGCAGTTCTGAAAATAAAAAACAAAAACCGGCGGGGAAAAACCAACCACAAACCAACCTTAAAGAAAAGCATGCCTGTTAAAAAGAGAGAGATCATTAAGAGTCCTATATAATTCATTATAATCTGCCTCCTGCACTCTCTAAATTACGCATTTTTTCAGCCTCAAATATGCATTTAAGTGGAAATTCCCTGCTGAGATTACATCTCCAATTTTGTTTTTTTTTTTTGTAATTAAAGTATTTTGTTTTCCAGAGACAATAATTTGACCAATGAAGATTATACCCAGTTATATCCATGGTCTGAATTCCTGATAACCAGCAGTATGGGAAAACAGCAGTTGCTGCTAATATAGGAACAGGAAGGTCACTGGTGCCTTAGTAACGAATAATAGACATATCCCACATAGTCCTGATGTATTTATACTACACACACATAGGAACTTGTTCAACCAAGCAGGCTTCCTGGATGCTGGATGGATGCTAACAAAAGTTGGGAAAATTAGATGTTAGTTAAACATTTTATGTGAGCTATGGGTTCCTCATGTGCACAGCAATGAAACTTCACCTCTTACTGCTGGCTTACTCTGCACCCACTGAAACACTTTAAAAAGTTCATATGTTGTAAAGTAAGGTCTAGGAACTTGTTCAACCAAGCAGGCTTCCTGGATGCTGGATGGATGCTAACAAAAGTTGGGAAAATTAGATGTTAGTTAAACATTTTATGTGAGCTATGGGTTCCTCATGTGCACAGCAATGAAACTTCACCTCTTACTGCTGGCTTACTCTGCACCCACTGAAACACTTTAAAAAGTTCATATGTTGTAAAGTAAGGTCAGCGTACCTCACAGGAGATTGTATGCAACTGAATTAAAACTGAAGCATGTGTCTTAGCTTTAACTAATCACGAGTGTTTCTGCTTTTCTATGATTGACCTTTCTGAAACACATATCTAAATTCCCTTTCCTATAATGCTCCTAGGTTTTAACGTACCAAGATTATTGTAACCTTCAGGGCTGCAGTTAAAAGTTAAAATATGGTTTGGCTAAACATTCAGCTGCTTAAAAAAAAAAACAAACACACAGTGCATAGGTTGAACTTTTCACTGTCAATTAATGATTCTTTCCCCACTTGCATTTCTCCTGCAGATAATACTGTAGTTATTACACCATAGCTAAACCTGAAACGTGAAACCACATCTGTGATCTCTCTGGAGCTCTTTGGAGACTACAGCCGCAGAAAAACCTGGACTTGTCTGCAGGTTTTTTATTTTATTTTCTTCTGAAGCACTGGGGGAGGAGGAGGAGGGGAACCTGAGCTCCAATATACTCTTCATTCACTAGCCTCTGTAATTAGCTGTGACTAACAGGCACCACATGGGAATCCACTTGTAAGAAAACTTTCAAGAAACCTTCCCCATTATGCAGCATGTGCACAAAAAAAGATGGTCAAATACTTCTTTAATATACTAAATATTTTCATACAAAATGAATAAATCGGGGAGAAGAGAGGGCATGACTAGAAGAACACCTGGATTACAGATTGAGGTTTCAGACATTTAAAACACGAACTTGTACTGCATATTTGATGAGAGTACTGCGCCCTGGCTAGGCAAACCGAGTCACCAGCCCCTGCGTCTCTGAGGCAGTTCAGGCCTTGCCAGAAAACCAAGAGGAAAGAGGACGTGTTCAGAACACCACCAGTAAGAAAAAATGGCTTCATGGCACAGATTCAGGTTTAGATGAGATCACAAGGAAGGTCATCCGATGTTTGCACTGCGCTGTGTTGCAGTGCAGACAAAATGGAGTTGATGTACTGTGAATCCCGTGAGAGGACTGATGAATAGCTGTTTACCCCCAGCAAACTTTAAATGTGTGCAGGAAAGACAAAGGCTGCACTGTAGGTAGGTAGCATCCTGTCAAGGGGTATTGGATAGGGATATTGCACTCCTATTAGTGCCCTGTTTGCATAGGTAAGAGTTAAATAGAGTCGCTCTCAGCTTCTAAATAATTTAGAGGAAAAAAATTGTGCATGTAGTTATGTGCCTTCTGCAACATCTTCTCGAGCTGATTACTTACTGGGAGAAACCACCTCATATCTAGGAAGAAGTGTCTATAATGAACTTTGGCTGCACCCATCTGTGGTAAGTTGCAATCAGGTGCAAATAATTACTAAAGGCTACTTAGTCATTAGTAACCATATTTAAGACCTGACATATTTTTCTTTCCTATATAGTTCTAAGTAAAAGATTTCAGTTAACTCCTAAAACCATTAATAGTATACTTCATTTTTAAGTAGCTGGCATGAAAAGAAAGCGATCAGCTGTTGAATAATGCCACAAGGGAGGCACAGACGTAAAAACCACAGGGATTAGTAATGAGAGATTACAAATGATTTTGTCATTTTACGTTTGACGGACCAGAACACTTCCTCATACCCGATGCACGGCGTGACGCAGGTCCCGCTTGCCTGCCGTGTCAGCCCGCATCCAGGAGAACCTAATTGAGCCTCTGCTCGTCAGAACCACGCCGCACTTCACGGCATCCTTCACATGCCATCAAACCGTCATGATAATTCTTGATTCCCAGCTCACCTGACAGCTCAGCCCTCCCCTGACTGCAAAGCTTCCTTATCATTTAGGGATAGCAGTTATGCTGGCACCAGATGTGACACAGGGAATATCCTCATGAAAGGCAGACACCTGGCCCATCATTAATCTCTTCAGATCTCCATTTCTATGCAGGAATCCTCACAGATCCCCCTCCACCTGGCATTTTGGAAGTTACATTTTCTGCAATTAAAAGAATGCTTATGCAGCAGGCTGCGTATTATCTTCACACCTTGTGCTGCAAGAGACACAGACATCACTTGACATAAGTGATATCCCTCCAAGGAGGAGGGGATCTTAAGCTTCGCGACAAGACTCGCCCTCCTTTTGTAGGTGCATTGGGAGAACCCCCTGACAAGACACATCTGCTTTTAAGGGCAGAGAGCTGCCTCTTCAGCAGGTGATTGGATCTCCCTTCTCCCAAGTAACTTTGTATGGTTTTATTATTGTACTATTACATTAAAAATGATAGATGGAGCATTATTTTATGACACAAAATCACAACCGCTCCTTGGTGTGTACACCTCAGAAGCAACACCGTCACATGGGGAAACAGGAGACACAAGGCCACGGCCAAGTTCATCCAGGTGACACAGGAATTTCAACTCCTTCTGGAATGTTAACATTTTTAAAGGATGGTATCTCCTACTACTCACTTTCATCTCTTCTCTGGCTCATATATTTAATTACCTGATCCTTAGAGTTCAACAACGCAAAAGGTAAATGTACAATGAGACCTTCTAGAGTCAAGTTTTCCTTTTACCTCCACCAGTAAATCCACTTATTTCAATAGTTACTTCTAAACAGGATTAGAAAAAAATAAATTATCTCATAGGTTTTTAATCCCATGTATTAATTCATTTTTAAGGCTACCCAGTCTTTTAGGAAAGCTTCAATTTTATCCTTAATCCAACGAGTAAGGTGCACAGGAGGCAAAAATCCCAGCCTGTTTCCTTCCACAGCCGAGGAGGTGTCTAAAAGACATCGCAGCAGGAAGCACTTCTAAACAACCAGTAACAATAATGAAATGCTCTTTATTTTTGTCAGCATTCAAACTGAACACAGACCTGGCTCACAAGGAGAGAGACAGTTCCGTTAGCAGAACAAAAGCGGTGGGACAGGACACCGATATGCACTCCTAGGCTTGTTCAGTTACAGGACTAGCCTACAAACATATCCCCAAAGTATCTATTACAGTCCCAGACGAAAGCTGCAGCAGTGCAGCAGACTAGCAGAGAACAAACCGCAAAGGGGGGGAAAAAAGTGGCCTTTGTGCACAGAAAAGAAAAGCCGTTCAATCCTCCTCCCGAACGCCGCGCACAAGTGTTTGCCAGGGCAGAGCAGCGCACACGCGCCCGTCTCCATTCAGTCAATGGCCAGAGCGTGCCTAGTGGGAATACACAAAAAGGGACTGTAGCGTGGGGCGAGGGAGAAGGGGAAGAAGGAGAGCGTGTGTAATCACGGAAACAAAAGGCTGAGTAGGGCAAGTGCACAATGTATTAAGGAAGCGCATTTTACAAGGTAAGAGCTTCTATAAAGGCTCTGAAACTTGCCTTCTGCACTACAAAAACATTTGGTTTTGGTTAAGCTCTTCCTTATAGTGAATATTCAAATGCTTTCTCATAACGTAACAACAACCAGGAAATCTTAAAGACTAAATGATTTCCTAAATGTGCTCATTATATGTAATGTTGTGATACCAGTAAAAGGCACAGTCTGGTGGCTTGAGCTGTGTTTCATTCCCACTAGCATTCACCTGCTGTCCTCAGTGTCCCATTTAGAAAGCGAGGACAATAATACACAACCAAATGAAGCATCACGGGGTCTGGTTCCTTGGGATTTTGCTTACCCTGCATCTTTAAACAGCTGAAGCTCTCACAAAAGTGGGTTACCAGTACCGTGATTATGTTAGCCATGTTACTGTATGTATCTCCTTATCACTGACCTGCAAAAAGTCAGGAAGTCCCTAAAACATAGTTCTGCCATTTTTACAATGTTACAAAAACTTGAAGCCTGAACAGCTGCTGGTAAATTTTTTTTTTTTTTTTGCAGGTATTATTTCTCTCTTTCAACTTACATACTACAACCTCTAAACGCTTGCTGGTTGTCTAAACGGCAAAACATTTGAGAAACACAACCCCCATACATCCACCGTGTTTGGAGGGAGAGTCCACACGGTGCCTTTTCCCTCCAAAGCAGTCTTCCACAATGAAAAGTTGGAGCAACCACCTCATCATCACCACCTTGAGTGACCTGTACACTCCTTGCACCAAGTGTTCTCAGTTTCTACCTCAGATTGTACGATGGAGGTTTTAGCTTAGACTCCTGTCAGACAGAGACCCATGCTTGGATCTGTGAGACGTAAGAAAGAAAAAGGTAGGACCTCAACTGCTGCCATTCAGCCTGTTCCACGGATGTGCTGATCTGGACCAGATTATCGCCTAAAACAGGGACAGATGAGGAGTAAGCGCAGCTTTAGCCGTCCATACGGCTGGAAAACAATACGTGAAGAGAATTCCCTCCTGCATCTTGCAGTTCTTCCCTCTCTCCCTCTCTGTGCATCTCTGCTTTGCTGCCTCCAGGCTGCCTCAACTTTTATTGACAGGTAACTGAGCTCTGGTCTCCAAATCTAAAGCCTACTACCTCTGTGGATATCTTTCAGTGTTTGGTTTCTCTGATGGCCCATACCAACCACTGGCATCTTCTAGCCTGTGTCTTGAATGGTTAGGGATGCATTTTGGAGGAGGAACATAAAACATCTGCTTAGTGCACATGTTTTGTGTTAACAACACCAGAGCACCATAGACAGTATTTAAGACCACAACTTGTCTTCTGTGGGGAAGACATGTTAAAAAAAAAAAACAACAAAAAAACCCAAACCAAACCAACCAACCAAAAAAAAAATACACAGAAGGATACACAGAAGGAAGCTGTGTAAAGAAACACATAAAAACATGCCAGGGTTTAAGAAACTTGAGGCCAAAGGAGCAGACAGGCAGGAGGTTAAAATGCCAGCAATGTCATGGAGGATCACAAGCCATGGACGACAGCAGGACACAGAGCACAGGGCCCTCTGAGGACAGGGGGAAAGAATGTAAAGTAAAGCAAAGCAGAGGAGGGGATGACACCGGAAAGCCAGTGGATACTGGAAAGGAGAGGAAGGGAGTGATGAATTTTTAAAGTTTATGACTCGGGCAATCTTTGCTTAAGTATCTGAACTGCTCATCAAAGAGGAAATTTCCTCCAAATCTTCTGAGGATTTCCAATCCCGAATTGTATTGCAATTATTTTATTTAGGGCTTTACTTAATGAGATCTGGGAGATATTTTAATATCCCAAAAATATGAAAATAATTCAAACTTGACTCAAGGGCTAATTTCATTCTACTTTTAAAAAGAACAGAATTACAAAGGCCTACTAATAGAAGCAAGACCTTGCATATTTCTGTGCTGCATATGGTTGAGGATGGCTTAGACCTGGTCTCAGCTAGCGCCAGCCTCAGCTGGGCCCATACACTGCATTTCCCCGCATGGCGATGGGAGCACTGTGGCAGCAGCTCAGGCCTCGGAAGGACCATGCTGGACTGATTTGCAGAACCACTTCTCGTTCCAGAGCGGGCACATTCTCCCCTTCATTCCCATACTGCATCCCTGTGCAGGGTACATGCACCCTTGAAGTGTCAAAGGATGCTGCAGTATTGAAAAGAGCTCGAACTCCTCAAAAATTGTTACAATAGAATTTTGTGGTCTTTGTAGAAACATAGAGAATCATAGAATAACTATCTAGAGGAAGGAGCTCTCTGGCCCTGAAGCTCACCACAACGTAAATCGAATGTCCATTCTGAGGGACAGTGGGGGGGGCGGGGAGGAGGAAAGAAAAGCAAAAAAAGCAGCTGGCTGAAATTTTGATTCAATTTTGCTCGACAACTGTGCATGTTATACAATGATGCTTGGTTTCTTCTAGTAAACATGATCATAATATGCTAGTTGTATTAAATCTTAAATTAATTTTCTACATGCCTCTTATTATTCATGCAGGAAATGTAAATGGACAAAGCTTCCAGCCCAGGTAGATCTGGAAGAGGGTTTTACCAGTAGCCCCGCTTCTGCAATGACAATACAAATTAAAGTAGAGCAAAAGCAAAAGGGAAGTAAAGACCTCTCCAGCACACGCACAGTTATGCATATTTTTGATCCACTGGGATAGCATGTGTGTTTGACATGTAAAAAAGCAAAATCTGTACAGGTGTAATGACATCCAGTAGCTTCTGTTGAGTATTTTCTACACTTGTAAAAGTAGCATCTGGAAAATACTAACTGAAAGATGGCTGCCTTTAAAACAAGTAAGCTACATTTCAGTGAACTGTGAAACATCTATTGCCAGATGAGAGTTAGTACAACAAATAAAACACACAAAAGAAGTTATGCCTGCCTGCCCTATTGGTGAATTTGGTTGTTGTTCCTATGAAACAGCCTCTACAAACTTCATGGTTTTGAATGCTACTTAAAACAGAATGCTTTAGCATTGCTAGAGTATCTGTAGTTCCTCCAAAAGGCTATGCTGGTCAGAGAACATCATTATTGCTTATTCATTAATAAAGGCCGAAGCCGCAAACCAGAGGAATTCCAGATACGTATTTTTATGTAGTGTTTCAGCACCTTTACATCACTTTACATCAGCACCCCATACTGCTCTTAATACATGCAACTTAATGACACCAACATGAAAGGTGAGTCTTCCCCCAGAGGATTAGTTTTGGCTGGGGACTCCCTAAGAGCCGCCCAGCCAATGTACCAATGTTCACTGCTGCCCAGAGGGGCCAGAGCCCCCCCCACCCGTCACCAGTCCTTGCACCAGCTCCAGTTCTTGCAGGCCCCATCTATTTAATCCTGACTAACAAATGGAGAACACTAGATGATGTCACCACTACTGTAAGCCACGGTGCAAAACCCAGCCACAGATGATGGAGGAAAAAGCAATAGCTGGGCTACCTGAAAGTAAGTAACTTTTCTCACTCTTGTTCTCCGAAGATAATCCTCTGAAAACAAGAGAGACTTGCTGTTTTATGCTTACACGAATACCTGCTAGATACCACATCTATGTTTTGAGTCACCTTAGGAATGAAACCCATCACCAGTACTCAATCTCTCACAGTAAAACTATGGTTAGTACGCACCTAAAAAGGACTCAAAATTAACCTGAGTTAGAAAGTCTCTCAAACAGTGGGCTTACATCAGAGCTAAATTTAGGTCTTGTTTTTGCACTGCTTTAGAGTTTTCCATATAACCCACTTCCATGCTCTAGCACATAGAATCAAGAAGAAAAGATTTTGGTCTTTGTGCCCTCATGTTCTGGATGTCTGGGTTGCCCTTGCTTTTCCTGATGTAATTTCCAGAGCTAACAAACCCATTCGTTGTTTCTGAAAAGTAAAAAACCACCAAAAAAACCCACCAAGCACAAACCTGCATCACAATCACAGGAACTCGAAGGCTTTTAAAAACTCTTTTCAAGTACCTTACAAGTAATAATTAATTTAGCCTCAGAACAGTCGAAATAGAGCACTGTTTATAGAGGTACTGTGTAGAACTAGCTTGACTACACCAAGAATACATTTGCCAGAATACATTCCTAAGTGACTTGCTGAAAGTGAATCAGATGGTAGACACAGAACACTGCCCTCCATGATTTTCACTATCAGTCTTTAACATTAAGTCAATTATCCTTATCTATTCCAATGACTTAAAATCAGACACTGAGATTGCTTATTGCCAGATGGTGCCGTTTATCTATAAATACCACCACTATTTTTATTTATGCTTTGCTCAAAATGCAGCTTAGCATTCTTCAAGAAGAAACAGAAACTTTCCAGAGCGCCTGGTAGGAAAACCAAACAAGCTTCACATGTATTAGTCTTCCATGCACACATAGCCCATGATATTTAATTGTAGGAACTCGTAACATAATCTTCTGAAAATTTACAGAAAAGAATGGAAATAGTTATAATTAGGCCACAGGATGCTCCCAGAATTTCTTGTTTTAAGTCTGTGCTACCTTCCGTTTCAGCTTATTCTTGAAGCTGGATGTAAAGCCACTTACCCTCGCTAACCAAATGAAAACAGCCAAAACAATCAAAAAGTTTCCAGTGTCACAATACATGCTTATTTGGCATTTAGATACAGTATAAAGTATCATGGCTGAACTATAAGCAGTAATACTGGTTTACTATTTAATTACATGTTTTAGGAAATGTCATTTATTTAAACAATACGCAGATTTGCTTCATTTTCTTCATGTATTACAGTCTTTGCTTTGTGCAGAAATTTAACATCTGGCCTACTCAACATTTCACCTTTACTGAAAACTGTGATCCTACTTTGGAGTCCTCAGGAAGGGAAAGTTAGCAGCTCCCGTCCAACCTTCATCCAAAAACATCTCTACCTAATTTGTCAAATTCTGTCAACCAAGAAACTAAAATAAAGAAGTTGTCTGGGGAAAGTGGCGATCATGGATCTCCAAATGCGTATCACACCTTCTCAGCTCAGGAAACCTCAGGAGACTTGTACACAAACAAAGTTCACATGTACAAAAATCCTATACCCAGTATTACATGCACACAACGTGTGCGCGCGCGCGTGTGTGTATATATGTACAAAAATACATTTATCTCCTGTTGCTCTGCCTGTGACAGGGAGTCCAACAACTAACTTGAAGAAATGCCGCAACGCACTCCCAAACCAATGACAACTCCAACTGCTGTAGCACTCAAGCATGACCCTAGTAATATCAGCTAACATTTTCAGATTATTACCTGGAGGAGCTGTCCTATGTATGAGTCAGTTTAGCGAATCAATTAAAGCAATACAGTTACGTGATCAACAGATAAACACAAAGAAAAAAAAATGACAGGATACATTGAGGGAAAAAACATATGAGAGTCATAAAAGAAGCAAAAACTGCTTAAACGACTGCAGAGAGCATTCGGCATCACAGAGGTAAAAGGAGCATTATTTTAGGTGAAAAGGATCTGTCTAAGCATAGGTCACTCGCTTTTGTTGGCTTCAAGATCATTAAACAAGGAGCTCAGATTACATGCAGGTCAATTTACACAACATTTAATTTTAGGCTCACCCACCTTCATGTTGTCCCTTCAAAGAGGTTTGTGGGAGATGCAGATTACCACAGACTGAATGAGAGTTAATTTGACTCTTCTGGTGAAAAATACCTAACATGAAAACTTGAATTAGAAACCGATGTAGCAGAATTCTTACCTCAGTATCAGTGATTCTACCTGATCAACAAAATGCTATTCATGCTCTTCCAGTTCTCACCTTGATGGAGAGAGGATTTTGACCCCCATATCTCTCCAAGGCAACGTGCAACACCCAATTCCCCTCAAGAGATTGTTAATGGAATGTAATTAAGTGCAAGCAAGCAGCAGCAAAAAAAGAGGTAGGGAAGATGTCTTTCTCAACCACCAGTCGATACTCTAGGTTTTAAGAAAAGCCTGAGGTTCCCTCCTAGTTGGATTGCAATGTAGTTCCAAAACCTTCACGTAGCTGGCTGACCAAACTGCTTCTCCTGGAACTGCAAAGCACCAGCCCCAGTCACAGACCAGTGGGCACAGACCAGTGAGCAACGTGCTGACACGATCAGATGTTTCTGGTGCTATGAATGTCGTGCTATAGGTTCACAATTACATATTCATCCCTTGGGATCATACACACTCATATTTTTAAAAAAATACACTTCCAAAGAAAAGTTGAGAGCTCATATTCCAAGTTCTCACCTGAAGTAAATTTTTTACTGATGAGTTACAAGCCTATGAACTGGTGGTTTATAATAGAAAGGCAGACTGACATTTAAATAGAGTGGGACTAGAATAATGGCTATATATTAGTATTTTATGGGAGGCTGAATAACCACAGGGTTAACATACTGTATTTTCTGGCAATAAAAAAATCTGTTGAAAACAAAAGGTCATTTTATTTGATAATGTAAACGAATTAGATTTCTATTGTATGGTCAAGAGAGTAAAGGAAAGATTAATTCTTAGAGGAGAAGTCAATATATCAGGATGGCTAAGATTGGTTGGGTTTTAATTCTTTAACCATGTTGTAAAGCCTGTGGTTCATAACCCACAGCCGTATATTGCTGTACACTGTAGGTTTTAATACAGGCCCCGGACTTCAGTCTGATCTGATAAAAATCTGAAACTTGCAGTAGGCCATTATGTGGGCAAACTATTCATTTTATATTCACCTCCTTGTCGTGTCAGTGCAGAGGTCATCTAAAGAGGGGGCCTAATTAATCAAACTGTCAGAGCCAATGAGGAGGAGCATGTTAATAGGACTTTTATTTCACCCAGGAAAGCAGTGGTCTGACAGGAACCAGAAAATATGGCCTTGATGTTGCTGTTTATTAGCAATGCTGAGATCAGTGGTAATAGGTGCCAAGCAGCCTATGTTTGATAAAGCACTGAATGTCAAGAACCTGCACCAACTAGAAATTAGACTGACAAGAGGCAAGAATCTCAGGATATTGATAGCTACTGGAGAGCAGGTTCGGTTTGGATGTGATCACAAAATCAGAACCTGCACAGGACACGTTCTTGTTTCTTCAAAAGTAAAGCAAAAAAACCCCCAAACCACCACCAC
>NW_009204283.1:0-493 GCF_000690835.1 Fulmarus glacialis
GTCCTGGCCGGGAGCTGGTTTTGTCACTCGCCACTGCAGCGTGCCAGGTGCAGGGAGCGGGGATCCCAGCACGGGGCGGATGTGGTCACCTTGGGGAATGGGATGCCTGCAGCAACCCTGCTCCGTCCCCACAGCAGCCCATGCACGGCACCCGTCTCTCCCCGAGGAGCAATCGCACCCGCACTGTCTCCAGCCTGCGTTCGGGGACATGTGCATCCGGCGTGCTCATGCACCAGGGCCTTGCTCACTGCCAGCTCCCCCCGCCACACACCAGAGTCCTCAAGCTGTGCTGCCAGTGCTCACCCACATACACACACTGTCCCTGGTCCCTGCTCGTCAGGCTTACGTGCTTGCATTATCCTCGGTGTGGTGCCAAGGCACGCAACCTCTCCCTCTGTCCCCAGCCTCCCTGTTCCCCGTGGCTCCTTTTCACCACCCAGCTGCACACCGGAGTGGCAGGACACGTGGCCTCTGAATAGGGGGGCCCTTCACA
>NW_009204283.1:543-2325 GCF_000690835.1 Fulmarus glacialis
CCGGGCCCCGGGGGGGCCCCCCCCGGCGGCCTGTGGGGCCACTGGGTCCCCGCCAGAGGGACAGGCACATGCCCGCAGCAGCAGGCAATAACGGCATCCCGCCGGGACCTCGGTCCGGGCAGGTTGCAGTGGTGCTGGGCTGACTTCAACGGGTGCTGGTCACAGCCACACCTCTCCTTCCTGTCTGCCCCGTTTCCTGCTGCCACGTCTCCACCGCGGGCTGCGCTCCCCAGAGCACGTCTCCATGGGATGGCAGCTCCTGCGGGGCCCCGGGGCTCGGCCCTGCCCAGGACACTCCGGCAGCCAGGGATGCCCTGTTCCCTGGGCAGAGATGCTCCTGCCTCCCATCAGCTTTTCCCCAGCCCCCTCTCTCCGCTTGCCTCAGTCCCCTGGTCCACCCCATCATGATGCTACAGCAATTTCATGTGGCCACCAGCGAACAGCTCTGGGCACCACCTGGTTTAAAACAACCTGGCAATAAAAGCCAGCTGATTGCCACGCCCATGGCAGCCCCCGCACGGCCTCACTGACAGCAATTTGGGCCCCAGAAGGCAGGACTGGGACTCCATGGGCTCTCTCTGCCCCGAGCATCCTGACCCCCTCCTCAGGGTTGCTGAGAGCACGGGAACGCCAGGAGGCCCCCGGCTCAGCTCCGCGGGGCTCCCAGGACAGCAGGCAGGGTGTCATCCATCTGCAGAAAGGCGACGGGGAAAAACCTCATTCCCTCCTGCTGGGCCATTGCTAATAATGAAGTGCGTGGGGGGGAACGGAGCTGAGCGACCTCCAAGTCACATTCAGGGCTATAAAAGGAAGCCGGGTCTCCAGCATGGTGCCTCTTCCACAAAAGCAACCGGAGGATGAGGGGGCTGTGAACGGAGCTGAGAAATAGCTGCCAGGCAGCGGGAGAGGAGCCTTTAGCACTGAGCGAAGTGCGAGGTGCACATCTGCTCTCTGTTTCTGCACATCTACGTCTTCGTGAAACCTGCCCGAAACTGTGTCATCTATTTTGAACGGTGCAGAGAAATACTTTGATCTGCCTCCGCCAGCCCTGGCTGCGGTTCAGGCACCGGTAAGTGGCTGGCGTACAGGTGGCCAATCCCAAAACCTGCGTGATGGACAGACAGCAGCGGGGCTGCTGGGCTGACATCTCCCTCCGGCCAACAGCAGCGAGGGACATGATGGGTCCTGGGAACACCTCCGGAGCAGTGCACTGGGTGTCGGAGCCTGCCTGCAATCTTTGTGCCAGATACCAGTGCTGCTTTGGGGCCGCTGGGCTGGAGAGGCCGTTCGGAGCTCTTGGGTAGTGCATCCCTACATCACCCTGGGGCAAGGACAGGCCCCGAGCTGGGGAGGAGGACACGCTGGGCCTGCCTGTGCCTTGGATGATGCAAAGCAGCATGGCCTGATCCTCACCACCCTGCACTGCCACCTCGACCCCTTCCTCGGAGGCTGCCCCTCTCACACCCCAGTCTCCAGGACTCCAGACTCCTCACCCGGCTCTGGAGCAGCATGGAGAGCTCCAGATCTCTCCAGACACCCCATCCCGCTGCCCCTACATCGTACACGAGCCCCATACTTGGCTCTGATGCTTTTGTCTCCCTCATTCTGGCACTCCTTGCCGGAGGTGCCACGTCCCCAGGGCCACTCGTCTTCCGAGGACGGCAACAGCTTCTGTCTGGGGACATCTGCAGGCACCCGGAAAAGCCACTGCTCCAGGAAGCGCCAGGCAAGGGACAAGGAGAGAAGGGGGCCAGCAAACATGGAGGGCCTGGTGCCAGCGCT
>NW_009204283.1:2387-6433 GCF_000690835.1 Fulmarus glacialis
CCGCTTTGGGAGGCAGCAGCACCCAAAATGCGTGCCAAGACCCCAGAGCCAGTGCGGAGCCATCCCACACATGGCACCATCTGTGAGCCAGCCCAAGCACCCTCCACTCTGGAGTGGCACAGCACCATTCCACCCGGCAGCCTGAGCACGCGGCCAGACGGGGCTGGTGATGGGAGAGGAGCCCAGCACTGGCAGGTGTCTCCCTTGAGAGTCAGTGGGTGTCTCTGCCACCCCTCGGCAGATCAGGGCGAGTGGCAGCATCCTAGAGGTCACAGAGCCTGTTCGCTCCCACCACAAGCAGGCCTGGACCAGGCGCTGGCACCCGCGCGCTCGAGAGCCAGGTCCCGAGCAGGGAATGCAGTCCCCCTGCCCTGCTCTACACATCCCACTTCCCAGCAAAAGGTGCTGGTGTGGCTGATTTCTATAAAACCCAAACAACCAGCAGTCCCCAGGGCCCTTCCTCAGCTGTTGGGACCTTCCCGGCTTCCCCACCTCCTGGATCTGGCACTGCAGAGCACCCAGCACGTTCCCAGCAGCCAGAGGACATTCGCCTCCTCCTCCTTGTGTCTCCTGCCCCAGGGCTCTCTCCCAGCACAGTGTCAGTGCTTCGGCCACCTCCCACAGGCAGCAGATCCCCAAGTCACCGCATGGGTTGGGCTCCTGAGCACTTGGGGTTTGCAGGGTGCATTGCCCGCGTCACCTCCTGCTCACCAGCACCCCAAGGCTGACACAGCCCGTAGCCCGGGCACCTTCCCTGAGGCATTCACTGACCACATCCACAGTGGGGCCCTTGAGCCCACAGCAGAGCCCTTGCAGGCCCCGCCAGCAGTGGGGGACCAGCACTGTGATACCCTCAGCTAAATACCCCCCGCCCTGCTGGAGGGGGCAGCCCAGGTCCTTGTCCTGCCACGCCATGGGAGAAACCGGCCTGGCAGCGAGGCAGGGCCAGGCAGCTAGAGCAAGTGGGTGAGACCTGCAGCCTGGGCCCCGCACAGCCTTGCCTCTCCCTCATCATCCCAAACCCTCCTGCTCCCACCTCGAGGGAAGCATCCCAAACCCTGCCTTGCCCAAGGAAGCTCTTGTTCCCCTTGACTCAGGCAGGTTAGGGGCAACCGTCCTAATTCCTGCACTTCACCCATGCCATTGCCCCGGCTCCACCAGCACTGTGGTGAGCCTGGCCACCAGTCTTTCCCAGGACACCTCACACCGGGCCAGAGCAGATCCCAGTTCCCCTCAGCGCTGCTGGGGGGACATAAGGCTCTCCAACACCCCCTGAAAAGGGCCAAGGCAGCACATGCCACAGAAGGCAGGCAAGGAAGGGAGCAGCTCAGCCAGAACTCTCCTCCTTACTCCACAGAGAGAGAAGTCCTGGGCTACCTCAGCTGCTGACATCCAGCAGAGCTGCGGATGCTTCGGCTCAGGGCACGGCTCAACCACAACCGCTTTCTGCAACGAAGTGACCACAGCACAGCCCTGGAGGACACACCTGGCAGCTGAAAGACAGGCACCATCTCACTCGGAGCCCGTTTCAGAGCAGCTTGGCCTCCGAACCAGAGCAGATCGCCTGCCCAGACAAAGCATAGCCGGGGCCAAGCCAGAAACGGGTGCGCTGAAACCAGCAAGGTGAAGGGAGCAGGAAAAAGGAGTGGCTCAGCCCAGGGCATTCACAACTCACAGGTGCCCTGATAGTTCTTTATTGTCCTCTGAGCTGAGTGGCAGCTCAGCCGTGTCCAGCGCAGGAAAACTGTCTCCTGCACCTGCCCTGGGAGGCAGCACCAGTGTCCGCAGCGACGCCACAGAGTCCCGCTCTCAGCCTCTTCTGTTGGTCCCAGCAAAGCCTGGTTCCCAGCCCTTTCTGTTCCTCTGCATCTCGCCAGCACCGCCATGCTCGTCTGCTGCAAAAATCCTGCCTGCTCCAAGCAGCTCAGCGGCAGCCCTGGCATCTCAGCACAAGCACAGCACACACGACCAGCACATGGGAGACGGGTTCAGCCAAACGTGCACCAGGGGGTCTCGCTTATGTCACAGTCCAGCAAGATATTAACAACGGTGCAAGGGGCTCCTGCCACACTCAGAGCTGTCCGTGATTCGATTCGGTACCTCACGTTGTTCAGACCTCCCTCCCGATCCACCTTAAACTGTTCCTGAGGAAGAGAAAGACCATTCAGCCCAGGCTGGCTTCCAGAAGAGAGGGAAGCACCCAGTGCCTGGGGAGGGAGCACAGAACTAGCAGGGGAGGACACGAGAAAGGAGCGCTCAGAGCACGTGGTGATCACAACCCGAATCTCCTGTGGTTCCCCTCGACCACACTGAGGTCTCACCTGCTTCTGCGCAGCGATGCGCTTCTGGTCTCTCTTCCTCCAGGCTGGGTCATGCAGGTGCTGAAAAGTCTCGTATCCAGTCGTGATTCCAGAAGGACGGCGAACCTGGAAGGAAAGCAAAGCTTCTGTAAAGCTACTGGAAAACTTGCTGCGCCTGCTACTGGAGTGGGGAGCGCAGAAGGGCTGCCTTCCCCCGGTCCTGACCTGGGCAGCTACAGCCAGGGTCCAGGTGGGGAGACAAGCAGAAGGGCAATTTCAACCTAGGAGGCCATGGAGCACCCCTTACCTGGAGTCCAGCTCCTTTGATACGTCGATAAAACTCGTCGTCCTCCCGTCCCCAGCCCCAGAAGCGGTTGGACATGCCATTGCACTGAAATGAGAGGGGCATCGTACCGGCCGAGGTCCGGTCCAGCACAACTCCACACGCCGCAGAGGAGCAGACACCAGCATCACAAGCCCTGAGCACCAGCCCAGCCTCTCCTCTCCTGCCACCCACCAGCTCACACCGCAGGCTCTGTGCCCAAACCATTTTGGCTCCTTTCCCTCCTTCCCAAGCGTGGAGCACAAAACGTATTACTGTTCACCAAGACAATGTTGTAGCCCCTGTCCCAAACTGGCCGGGACATCCCACCCAGGCACTCACCATCTCATAGTGCTGCTTGGTGAGCAGCAGGATGCCGCCCACGTAGGTCTTATAGTGGTAGAGCGGGTGCAGCTCCGGAGACGCCACGTGGAAGGGCCCTGCCTCCGGGAAGCCGTAGTCCAGCTGCTCGTTGAGGGGCAGGAGATCAACGTCATGCATCGCGATGTAGTCGGTGTCGTTGCCGCTCTCCAGGAAGCCCACGTTGATTAGGGACGCCCTGTTAAACCTGTCGCAGGACCGGGGACTCTCAGTGCCACGCACAGCACCCGCCGTCCCTTCACGTCCCTCTCCCATGCTCCTCAATGCTAAATGTTGACCGGTCCCCAAACGGGGACACACACAAACACAGCATTCCCCGCCTTCACAGTGGCAGGTGCCATGGCTGCCCGTCCTGAAACTGCACCCCTGCTTCTCCCTACGCAGGCAGCACATGCTGAGCCCCATGGTGATGTGCAGGGGTTTGGCCACTGCAGACAGCAAGGGGCTACAGCAAACCCCGTCCTGCCCGAGGCCAGCTGGGGAGCTGCACAGCACCTGCTGGGGCTGCAGGCAGGTACCAGACAGCGAGCAGGGGTGAGCGACGCCATTTCCAAAAACCCCACAGTATTTCTTTGCATTTCAGCATCCCCAGATGTTTGCTGCTATAGACCTGCATCACTGGGGAGAAAGCTGAAATATCTGGGGGGAGAGAATTCTCTTCTTGCTTAGGAAGAGAGAAGCAAAATACCACTTTGTCCTTCTATAAGCTCTAGAGTGAGTAAATTTGGGGAAAGCATCACACCCCAGCCCTGACTCCCTGCTGCCCAGGCCCTACGCTTCTCCACGCCGCCAGAGGCAAGCGGGAGACCCTCTCAGCGCTCACAGCAGGGACTGAGTTTCGGAGAAGGGTCCCCTCGCTCCCTTTGCTGGCTGCGGCGAGGGGAGACGCTACCTGAAATGATCCACCTGGTTGAGGATGAAGATGTGATGGCGGATCCTCTTCTTGCTCAGGAAGCGGTGCATGTAGGGCACGAAGGCCAGCAGCTCCTCGAAGCGCTCCCGGAAGGGGACGAGCAGCGCCAGGCGGTGGGGACCCCACGACG
>NW_009204284.1:0-14154 GCF_000690835.1 Fulmarus glacialis
CGGTTTATCGTAGATGTTCGCCTTGTTTAGTTCTTTTTTTTCGTTATTGTCGGCGCGATTCGGCAAAGACTTCAGTGCTTAGCGTGCTGCAAACCATTGGGCCTCGGTCTTCCTGCTCAGCTCTTTGTTGAGAAAGGGAAATAAATTAAAACTGCACTTTTATTGAAGCGTGAGGAAAAATTAAAAAAAAAAAAAAAAAAAAAAGAGGTCAGCAACTATTAAGCAGAATTTCATTTGCTTAAGTGTTTGTGACTGTCAGCACTATCTTCGTTGTCAAACTAACGTGAGGGAAAGTTTGATGACCTCCAGGTAAAAGCCCTTTGATTTTTATTTTAAATTCCAACAGAATTTTAGAGGTCTTGTTTGAGGCAGGATTGTTTGTGGAATATGACATCTCTGTCTCTACTTTCTGTCTTAATGCCTTGTCATAGTTCTTGATGTCTGCCTGTCAGCACAGCAAGAGGGATTTTTTCATGTCTGAATAGTCACCTTAATGATAGCAGATGGAAACGCCACAGGGGGTCCAAGCCCATCACACTGTCATTGTCGCAGACTGCCCTGACCTGTTCCCACTCCTCTATTTTTTTTTGTCCCTTTTTAAAGGAGAAATGGATGGTAATTGAAAAGGATCTTAAGCAAGACTTAGGAAGACACGATTCCCCGCTATCTCTCTCTGTTTTCACAAATAAAGTCTTAACCGCTTAAGCACCAATAAGAGTAGAAAGCAAGCTAAATTGGTAAAGCTTTAGAAAGATTGGCCTACCAAAGCTTTTTCTTTCCCCTCCTCGGGATGCATCCAGGCTGTGTTACATCCTCATCATGGTTGGCGGGTGTTTAATTCCTTAGATATATCCTTTTTTGCATAGAATTATTGATTTCCTAATGCAAAATGTGTATGCGCTATCAATTCATTGCTGTTATCTGTTTTGGTCATGTTGAAGTATCATGAAGTTATACATATCGACAGGAAACTTCTAGACTCATGTCTAAAACTAGTTGTGAAGACTCATAAATTCATTGTTGTTTGCATTAGCATTTTGGGATTATTTTTTATTAAGATTAGATAATCTGACTTACAAAAATTGTGTTAAATTACAATCAGTTAGAAATTAGGTTTTGGCTTTGTAATATTTTTTGATTAAAAAAACCTTAAACGTTACAACTTAAAGTGATATGCCAACGGAATAGTGAAAGAGAATTTTAGCTATGTATAGGCTTTTGTTTAATATCACATAATACTTAAATATCCTTCATATCCCTAGAACAAAACCCAAAAGCTATCAGTATTACCAGATCCTAAGTAGCTTCAGGAAGTTAGGACTGTGATGTTTTTACAGTGAAACTATGAGTTCTGAGGTGTCAAGAAAGCTTTGTACGTGGATTTGAATGTCCTTTCTGTCATACAGAAATAACATTCTATTCCCAATTTTAAATGTTGGAATAGATTTAAACTCTTTTTTTAGCCCAAATATTTGTCATAATTCTAGTTTCTTAAATGTATGTTTTATCAGCCTTGACATTATTTAACTACATTTTGGCTGGAATATAAAATGCATTCTTAAGTTAAAATAACATCATGTAATAATTATCTCCATTGTTACTCAGAAGCTAAATAAAAATGAAGAATAGCATCAAAGCTAGGTTCATTTCTCAATCTTGGATGAAAACAAGATCAGGATGCAGAAATAGTGAAGTAAATTAAATAATTTTGTAGAGTATTCCATTTAAATGAAAATGGCATGCTATGAGAATTAAAGGCTTTTAGGTACTAAAAGGTGAGATCAGACACTTGCTGGTTTTGTTTTTTTTTTTCAGAATTACCTTGAAATGCTTATATCTGATTTAAATTAAATGTATTAAGTGACTATGCACTTTTGAAAAAGCTACTAGGCACCTGTCTAAATCCTTAGGCAATGAGTTACCTTTAAAAGTCTGGCTGTGATCTGGATGTTTGCACCAGTGATCAAGCTAATTGATTTTTAAAAATGCCTGTGCTAAATTTATGTTCAGTAATATTCTAGGTAAATTCAGGATCAATTAAAATTGGAAAGTAAGCTAAGAAATACTCAGTGGCAAATCTTCCAGTCATTGTTCAGAAAAAATTCTAACTGAAACATATTATTCCTTTTACTTTACTTACTTTTTATAAGCCAATTTGACTGTATTTCATACATCAGAAAATAATTGCTTTGGTTATTCTTATATCCATACTCAAATGACCCGCTTTAAACCAATAAAACATATTAGTTCATAATTTAATGGAAAATCAAAGGTGGACTATTATGTGATTATTAATAATGAATAGGTATAGTAGTCTGATTTTAAAAGCAGTTTTAGTCTTTTGTTTTTTCCTCCCCACCCCCATCAATCTATGATAAATTTCCTTAGAAGGACAGTAATATATTGTGCAAATAACATGTTTTATTTTATATGTCTTATAAATTTTTATTTTACATATTTTGGGATGTTTCTTTTACTGTGTTATGAAGTTATATTTCAGTCCATTAAATAAGTCTTATTATAAAGTCAAACTGACAGCTAATACTGGCTAATTTCACCAAAGTTAATTAAGAGTGTGTGTGGGTTTTGTTTGTGTTGTGGTTTTTTTTTTTCTTTAGTTGAGGTGCCTTCTAAATACCCCTGCAATAAAAACTAAACACACCAAATAAACCCAGAGGGAAAAAGAGGATTTAAAACCAAATAAAAAGCCTCTTCCCCAAAAAAACCAAGAAGCCCCCAAACCGTTAACCTTGATTTCTGATTATCTGCCTGAAATATCCAAATCGACAACAGGAAAATAAATGCCAGTGTAGTGGAAACCATTTATAAACAAAATACTATAAAATGTACACAGTGGAAAATGTTGAAGGAAAGAGACAGACAAAATTATTTTTTTCTAATTTATCTGAATAATACTCACCCTAGCTGTGACTTGTATCTGCAAATAATCAATGAATTCTTAAGTCTCTTACAATATCCTTTATTAAAAAGAGAATACTTTGTTCCTACTTTTATTTTCTAACAGATTTATTTTCTAACAGATTGAATGCTTTCAGATATACAACTGTGTAATAGATCATCTACCGGTAACAGTCTTCAATGGATATTTCATCATTGTAGTTTAGGTAAATAATATTAAAACATGCATAACTTTCTAATATTTTATCTAAAGACATTTATAATGTATATAAATCACGAACATAACCAGCCACCACATTTATCATCAGTGTAAAGACAATCATATAGTTCAAGATCTTTCTTTCCAAACAGTTCTTATCTGTGCCAGTATAAAAGCTAGTATAAGATACCAATCACATTGAATTATTCCCTATAATCTATGAGTTAAAAAAGACAAAAAGCTGGCTGCTGAGAGAGTTAGTGTCTAAGGTAGAAGTACCTGTACTAATACCAGCAAGTGGCTGTTAGGTTGTTAGTTTTCTGTCCAGCATATAAAAATGCAATATGGGTGTTAGTATTTCCTTTCTTAATTCACTCTACAGAATATTCATTGCTATGTTTACTGCCTGTGTGTGTATATATAATCTCATTACTGGCTTTGCAGCCATTTGATTTTATGCAAAGGTCAGCGGTGATGTTATTTCTACATCCAGGTCTCCCTTAAATCGTGTTCTGAGGTTGACCTTTGACAGAGTGACTGCAGCTGAAAACAGTGGTATTACAGTTTATTTATAAAACTTTTCTGGATTCTAATGTTTCTCTGCTGATTGGATGTGACAAGTGCATTAATTCCCACTGTGACGAAGTTCTCCAAAATAATAAAATAATTGGGCTTAGAGAAAGAGTGGGGGAAAGACTTTAAAAAAAAAAAAAAAAAAAAAAATTGAAAAGCTAGCCTTGTTAATCTCCCTAGAAATGTACTTATTGATAACAATGTAGCACAACATTACTTTATCACCAGTTCTTCATAGTTTCAATAGGTATAAAAACTAGTTAATCTATTACATTAATTTATTACATCCTTCTTATAAAAGGATGTGTCCTATAATAAATAGGAATACCATCTCCATTCCTGTCTGCAAAAGTTTAATAGGTCATTTCAATTCAGTGCTTACTGGAAATTGAAATAAAAATGAAAGACGCTTGTTTTGACATTTGCTAAAATGTATCTTAAGTAAAAATTGCCAATATGCTGAAACAGAAGCTGCTTCAGTTTCTTAATGCCTTATGTGCACTTTTGTCCTTTGTATAATCTTGATCCTGTAAGTGCTTGCACATCCAAGTTCCAAGTAGTCAAAATTAAACATATGAGTAGCGTCACTCAATCTAAGGAGAATGCTTATATGGTCAAGAACAGGCAGACATAAATGTACGTATTTTGCAGAATTAGAATCTATATTTCTGTTATTACATGTACATATTGATTTTTAAGTACTAGCCAAGAAAGTCAGTGAACTATAACAATAACAGCCTAAATTTATTTTTCTCACATCTTTCATTGCCATTGCTTACTGGCTGGCTTTTTGAAGGATAGTTGAGGTTTGCCCAAGCAAGTTCTGTTTTTATACAATTATTTAACATAATGCTTGTGTGCATCTATAACAAGTAGTTACAACATCTGCTTAGTCATAGTCTTTCTTTTCCACCTTCTCTCCCATGCCCAGTTCTGCCGAGGTGCCATAAATAAGGTTTGCGGTACTTCACTGTCTATGCACAACTTTTCCTGCAGGGTGCAGGACGGCTCGCATGTGTGAGTACAGAATCCAGATTCTGTACAGATTCTATAGTGGTGAAAACCTCAGGAATATACCTGTCAGGACAAACTTTATTTCTGTTTCTATATTGGTATGGGATAACAGTAACTTTTCACACGGGGGGAAAAAGTAGAAACTTCAGGAAAGGGAACGTATACCACTTGATGTTGGTTACAGATACCAGGGGCAAACCTGCCCGTCTGAAGTTCATGGCAAAATTCCAAGCCTGCAGGAAACCTTGTATTCCCCTGGATATGTGGTGATATAAAACTGTTTCACCATCATTATCTTCCTCTCTAGAGCTTGCAATTTGGAGGACATGCTAGAAGCTGAGAGAGAAAATATGTCTGGAACATCACTATACTCATAATCCCTGGAGTCAGTATCACCGTGGTTGTTTGGAATAGTTGAACTGTTTTATGCTATATCTGGGGTCAGAGCAAAAACTGAATTAGATGATAACTTTCTTTCTTTGTTCCAGTTTAACTGGAAGGATGTCATGGAACTTGTGACCATTTTTAATGGTTTCAGTTTACTTCAGCTTTATGATGATTATTATTAGTTATGCTATCATTAAACACTTTAATCATGTCTTATTGGTACATTTCATTCTGTTTTCCAAACAGTAATATCGGGCCAAAATGGAATTCTTATATGAGAAAACACTAGTTTAAGAAAATAAATCCTTGCCAAAGCTCTAAAAATCAATCTCTTTGCCTTTCTTTACCCTTAGTTGAGAAGCTTGTTCAGGACTCCCAGAAAATTCTTAGTGTACAGACTAACATGCTCTTCACAGCTTGGCCAGGATTGACATGAAAAGCTGTTATAGACAGTAGAAGGTCAGTATATTCACTTTTGTTGCAACATGGTAAAACTAGTGTTACTTAAAAGTTATTTTATGTATCTGATTCTCACTTCCTGTTTTTTTTTTTGCAATTTAAGATCTTAAGTTCTCCTTGTATGGCCTGTGGGTCATCAGGATCCTGTTACAGTTATGTTAATTTTTACAGATGTACCACAAATTCACATCCTCCAAGGATGAGAGACTTTTACAATATTTGTTTTCATGTAAGATTTGGAAGTGAATGCATGTCAAACATATCTATGGGAAAAGATACAGGAAGCATATCTTTGTATTGTATTTATACAAAATAAGATTTTAGAATATTATTGATACCATAATTTTTTTACATAAAGAGTCTCAATGCAGAATTAACTAGCTTATGAAATCAGTGTATTAATAACTGAATACTTAGGTATTTAGGCACAAATTAAACTTTTTACTCATGTAAAATAAAGAGGCAACTTAACCCTAAGAAGCAGGTACTGAACTGGTATTGATCATCCATATGGTATAAAGTAGTTATCTACTCTGAGTTATCTAGACTACCTTTATAGTTAGTTGAGGTGAATGCACATTTGTAAAGAGCTATTAATTTCATCCTAAAGTAATTTTCTAGGTAGGTTTCCTGAATTGCACTCTACTGGTGCTTATTTCTCATCATTGGCTATAGAGCTGGACTGGCTCAGATGTAGATACCTAAAGTGAACCGAGACAAACCTCACTTCTATGGCTATTCCTGACTCAACAACGGACAAGCCAGCTGACTTAAAATTTAAATAATTTTGATTACACAGCAGTTTGCCACTGTGATCACTGCAATGCAATCAGTTTTGGATGAATTCCTGATCTGACTCCATTACCGTATACAACTCAGTAGACAGTGCTGGAACTGTTAGTTCCCTTTCTTGGTGGGACGCGAGAAGGGTATGTGCAGAAGAAGCTAGAAGTGATTAGTACTTCTCTGACTTGAAGACTTGAGTTTCACCCAACTTCATTTTGGCAACAGAATAGTAATATGCTTAGCAATCTTTTTCAAAATAGTCAACTTAAACAGTGTTTATTCATTATGTAGTGGTTTTATATTTTATAAGCTTACAGTGATCTAGTATCTCTTAAAGCCATTTTATGATCGGGAACACTTTAATATTCCTGGTGCAAATATATTATAAAAATGAAAGGAATAGCCAATACAAACTTAAAACCAGAAATTGTGCTTATATCTAGTGGCTTTGATATTAGAAAACAGGATGAAAAAAATCCAACAGTTATGCATCTGAACACTAAATAATAAATTGTAATGTGATGCCTTCAAGAGGGACTCTAAAGTTAAATTCAGGGTAAAGGTGCCAGATACAGTATTTTTATTTTCAGAATCTTAAAGTTCAGTGAGGTACAGAAAGCACTAAGAGGATTACCCTAAGAGGGAAAAGGCTCAGATCCATGTTCTGGATGTATATACTTTAAAAATGTTTTCAGGTTTAGGTATTAGAGCTGAGCCCCTGGCTGTTACTTTTAATCTTTTATTGCCAAGTAAAACCTTTCCAGCAGAGGAGAATTCAGGATGTATAATCCTTGTGCATAAGCCTGGGATTGTAGCTAACCCTGACAATTACAACCTGTTGTTCTTTTATCACTGTTGAGAAAGATCATCTATAAACCAGTAAGTTGGGATAGACAACCATCAACTGATATAATCTCATAGCATTTTATCAGCTGTTTTGGGTTTTTGGAGGGGGCTGGAGGGAGAGTTGTTGTTGGGTTTTTTGACAAATAAGTATTGCCATTGTAGAATTCAACAGTTTATTTCTGCTAAGAGTTTTAGAAGAGTCATTCTGTACCTTCTGTGTTCTTGATCTTTTGCAGAATGTGGAACAATTTAAGTTTCTCTGCAAAGGTTACAAATTTCTTTCATTCATAGTGGGAAATTTTCAGTGTTTTATGGATAATTCAAGTCTGACTTTCCATCATGCTGTTGCATGTTGTGTATAACTATTCAGTCAAGGTATTTTGAATAGAAGAAAGGATAATAGATGAAAATAATTGAGACCCATTTATTAATTAAACACCTTAAGTAGAGCATTAGCCCTTTAGTATGAGTATTTTGTCAAACTACAGTTGTTAGAATGTATGTTTGTTGATATAAAAATTATAAGAGGAAAAAACTTATACTACCTACAATTTTTATTTGACTGCATTGGCATTCTTTATTGAAGTTGGTTTCCCCCCTAATATTTTTTAATATTACAAACTTTCACTTAGCTAACTAATGAACAAACCTTTTTTTATTCTTTAATTTACTTTTTTTATTCTGTAGGTTTTTATTAGATGCATTATACTGTTGTCTTCATTTCCAAGTTTTATACTTTTATTAAAGGAGAATTTGGTGTTTTGTCTTATGAATGCTTAAAGAAAAATCTTTCATAAGTGTGATAAAGGGACTCTATCTGTAATGTGTGATATAATAGCTTTGTGTGGCACAATAAAACAATCAGTGTAATTCTTCTACTGCTGTTTGCAAAACTACATTTTGGAACAGTGAACAGGAAACTATCAACTTGAACAGAAACATTGTCCATCAGTCTTACAAACACTGATTAATTCCACAAGAAGATACAATGAAAAATCTGTTGCAATTACATCTTCGTGCAAGTGTGTTACTTCTAATGAACAGTTGCCATTTATGAAAAGGACTCTGATCTTCCTTGCATCACAAGATCACGGGAGCTACACCATCTCTGCTCCCAACAAGCGTGGAGAAGGAGATGAGAGGAAGGGCAGTCCTTCTGATGCTTCTATCGGGTGTGGGCTGTAGAAGGCTTGAAAGTGCCCATGGAAGGGCAATAAGGAGACCTGACACTTCTTTCACTGTATTTGCACTTTCACTGGATTTTGAATATTTCCCTTAGGACAAGAACAGTGGTTTTGGTACTTCTTCAAAGTTGAAAAGAGTGGATTGGTTTGAATTTCAAACAGAATTGAATTTTATAACCTGGGAACCAATACCATGCAGGAACAATAATCTCTCAGGCTAAAACATGAATGATATATTATAAAAAAAAGATATTCCTTAGTTTAATTGTTAGGACATAATCTCTAGTTTCTTTAATTTTGCCAGTGTAATGATTGTACAAGTTACCATGAGGAAAAAAAAAAATTAAAATGCTTCTAGTGTAAATAAGCCTCTCCCTTATTTTTTTGAAGCAAAATATTGCAGGGAAATCTGAGCCAGGATTCACAGGGAAGGGAGCAGGGGAAGTTGGCTTTTGTGTTTGGTTCTTGGTGGGTTTTTTTTCCCCCCCTGTATTCTGATCAAGTAGCAGAAAAAGCTTTCCTGTGCTTGGAAGGAATTACAGTGTCTAAGCCTTGTGGTCATGGAAGCATAAGGCAGAAAGTAGTCATAAGAAAAGTAAAGACACAGCTGAAAACTTCTAAGTACTCTTTCCTTGAAAAAGGCATGTTTGAAAATAATACTAGAATTTAATGTAACTCATTGTCCTTATGAATACCCTGTATATACCCATAAGGAATAGAAAAATAACTGAATATCAGATAATTCCTGAACAGATAAGCAATCTGTTTGAAAGTGTTACCATGCCTATCTAATTTTAAACTTCACTCATTTAAAATACACCTTTCCAACTATTCACATGCTCTGGCAAATTACCTAGGTCAGTAAGTTTGCCTAGAGAAGGCATAAGTCCGTGCAAAGTTCACTTGATTCTAGGCTTTTATTCCAACTATCTCTTGTTCAAAATCAGGATTTGATTATTAGATTTCAATTCTAAGTTTTTTCCTCTGATTCAGCCCTATGTTTATCTCATATTTCATTGGAAAAGAAAATATAGGTTAGATTATTTTTTTTACGTTGTCACATCCTTTAATAGCAGTTTCTCTTATTTCCAGTCTGGAATTTTCCTAACAAGCAAAGTGATCTTTTGAAACTTCAGTAACAATAATTTGTTCTCAGCAAAGTTATCTGTATAGTTTTAATCATCCATTTTATAGTATGAAGATCATTAGCAATGAATAATGTAGACTTCTATGAAGTTTATGAAAGTTTTAGAAAAATACAGATGTAGTTAACATCTGCTTTTTGCATATTGAATTGGATTTTTCTTTTTTTTTTTTTCCCCTGTACTTTTTCACTGCAGGGCTGTGTGAGAGAGTTACTGTTTGTAGCAATAGCTGTATGTGCACTTAGACTGTACAACAAAGAACTATATAAGGGAGAAGTTGGTAAACTTGAGTGAGTCCAGTGGAGGGCCACCAAAATCGTCAAGAGGTTGGAGTAAGCGCAAAGAGGCTGTGAGAAGCGAGCTTGTTTAGCCTGGAGTAGGGGAGCTCTGGGGAGACCTCATAGCAGCCTTCTAACACCTGTAAAGAGGTTATTAGTGAGATGAATCCAGGCTCTTCAGAGGTCCATGGTGGGAGAACAAAAGACAATAGTTGTAAGTTGAAAGAGGAGGTTTAATGGTATAAGATGAAAAATATGATGATTAAGGATTGAAACGAGGTGCCAAAAGCGTTCTGGAATCTCCATCCTTGGAGGTTTTCAAGACCTGAAAGGCCTAAGCCCTGAACAGCTAGGTTTGAATTCAGTGTTGACCCAGCTCTGAACAGGATTTTTGGAGTAGATGAACTCCTAAGGTCCCTTCCAACATGAATGATTCTGTGACTTAATCTATTCTATTTTTCCTTTGTCACCAAAGTGTTACAAAAGCATTTTCTTGATGAAACATTTTCTAGAAACAACGGAGCTGATGTGATCCTGTGTTTCACTGTGGTCTTCCTACTCTACTCCAACAATGCAAATGGGGTAAAACAGCTCCTTGTGACATCTTTAACTGCACTGCCTTCATAGTCAATGATTATCCCTGTTTTTCTGTTCTCTTAACTGACAGCAGAGGGAGCATATTCAAATGAGAGTTCATATTCAAATTCTGGAGGGAAGTGTAGAGACAGGGTCTTTGATACAGCCAAAACCAAGTTATTGGCTAGCCCAGAGTAATAATTTTATTCCTTGGCAGGGATCCTGCTGGAGATAATGGAAACTATGGGGAAAACTACTATTGCTGTCCTATTCTTGACTCACCCTCACTGTTCAATATAGCATAATACTGATGCCATAAATTGCAAATGCTAACACTTCTCAACTAATTCCTGAAGAAAGCTGCCTTTTGCCACTTTGTTGCGCACTTTAATTGAAAACAAATATATTTAACCTTTTAGAAAGCTTAGAAAAGTCTTGGAATATGTATTTGTGAAGATCAGTACAGCTTGGATTAAGTAAAAAACTAGAGTGTATTTTAAAAATGTTTCTACGTGAAAAACAGGTGATATGGCCATATAAAATTAATAGTTGTGATATGCTTTTTAAAAGTGTGTTACATACCAGATATTATTAAAGCCTTGCTTAGCCCACAGTCACATACCAAAGACCTATTACTGATGTTCTGAATACTAATTGCTTCCACCACATTATCTTTGTTGTGAAGCTTCACCTCTTGATGAATGTAACCAGTCGCTGAATGCCAAATCAGCCCTATCAAGTTCAAGTCAAAGGTCTGGCAACAACAGAGCCATTCCATACTCATCAAGTACATTAGCATATTGCCAACTTTATTGCTAAATGTGAACTACTTGTACTGTGTAGATTTATGTGAAAGGAGATGGTGATACTGTAAGTAGCCCATCATTCAGTCAGCAGAAGGAGTATTTACCCAATTAGCTGGTTTAGCCTGGGATAGTGTTACACTATTATTTGGAGTTTTGATTTCTGTCAAGAATTATGGGACAAATCATATACATAGCTCATTCTAGGGGGTTATACTTTAAGTTATGTGTCTAGGTGATTTACAGAGTTTAACTAAACTCAAATTTAGTTACTTCTGCTATTCATAGATCTTTTTTACTGATACATCTAAATGGAGACCTTCTCCTTGTTCACCCCACATAACTGTGCCCATCCAAAGTCCATTACTGAAGTGTCAGTGTATGTCTTTTCTAAATTTACTATTTTTAGTTATATTTTCGTATGGCTTATGGGAGAGATTCACAGTACACTCGAAACATGTAAAAGCAAACTGGATTAGTTTTTAATAATCCTATCAAATCTGGATGTTGATAGACTTTTGAAGTGACCTAAGCTCAATCTCTTTTCTTTATTTTACTGTGAAGAAATAAGCCTATACTGAAGTGTCTAAATCTGCTGTGTGGCAAAATGAATTGAATGCATTTTAATAGACCGTTTATCTTATCATATAAATTTGTCTAAGTAAGAGTTTGCCTTGTAATACAGGTCTTGTTATGGTTCCAAGATACACAATAAACAGCATAATGCCTCAATTAATTCTCTAGCTAAGTTATCCTTATCATATTGGAGTAAGGACCAATGGTCTTTGTGTAATGGAAATACTAATATTTGTGATTTAAAAGCCTTTTTTGTTTCTTTTCTCTTTCTTTCAAGACACACGTCTGCCTTTGCATCTTAATATTCTGCTGATTTTTCTTTTTTTTGTATGAAAACATTCATTTATTGAGTTGTGAAAAGCAACCTATATATGAAGCGTATAACTGGAAGCCAAGATTGAACATAGGACCTTCAGAAGTTCAGTTAAATAAGCACAGAGCAGCCTGAAAGCTCTCTGAATCCACCTAAAAATGCTTTTGTATGGAAAGCTCATGAAACTGGCATTTTTATGATTTCCAGTATTTTCTGTGGCAGTCAAGCCAGCAATTCAGGAAAAACTTATCTCATGGTGTTTCCATTTCTGGCCTCAGGCAGCAAAAGAAAATGTAACACCAGTGAAAGTTCAGATACAAAACTTTATCAGAACTTATAAAATCATTCAGTCCAGTTTTTTGATACGCTGCTGAAACATTTATTTTGATGCTTAATTGAACCAAATAATGTTTTGCTGACATTCTACAACAAACTTCAATTATCATTTGTTTATCTCTTGCTGTTCTGTAGCGTAATGTTGTTGGAAACATTTCCAGGTATTAACAGCAGGTTTTTCTTAGAAATGATAAACCATCTTTGTGGACTGATATTTTTCTAAAGTTACCTCTTAATCAGTGGTTCAGAATGATTATTTATGGTTGTGCAGAAAGATGTACAGGCAGAAAATGTTCATAGAAACACATATAGAAAACCTGTCAGTAGTTCCAATATAGAACAAGTGTTAGTGGCATTTTCTACTATAACTTTTAGAAGCACTGAAATTTGCAGTAGTGACAGTCACTGTACCTGGTAATGTCCTTTATAGAACAATTCTCTCCATTCTTAGCTTTTTCTTACCTTATAGCCAATGTAGTAGTGTTGAAAACAAAATATTTTAATGATGATATTAATATAGCCACTGCTATTTTAAAATGGAGTTTATTGAAAAAATATATTTGAGCTGTTGATTTCTACAAAGCTTTGAGCAATCTGCTTCTGCGGTAAATGTGCACATTGGAAGCAAAAGCATTCAAACTGGACTTTCGGTATGTTTAACCACCATTGTTTCAGACTTGGAGTAAAACTTTATATTGGCTCAAAGACCATAGATTTGTTGCAATCTTTGCAGTTCACTGAACTTTTTTTCTGTGCATACATATTTCAAGTAAACTCCGTAGTTATAAGTATAACAAGTGACACGTTATGGACCCTAAATCGTTGCACTGTGAAATATGCACAGAAAAGGACAAATGAAGATATCAGGGGTCTGTTCCATTTTGCACTGAACTGTAAAATGCCACCCTTGTTGTACAGAAGATCACTGGTTCTGAGCAGGGCTCATTGACTGCTAAGTTGTGGATAGTGTTTCACTTTCTGCAACTGTTAATATCCTGGGTTATCCAGGCATAATGACCTCTCTATTTGTGACACATTGTTGAATTTTCTGGTTCTTTTAACTTATTCAAACCTTTCCCCCCCCCCCCGCCCCCCCCTTTTTCTCTATTCTTTGGAAGGCTGGAAGGATTCTGAATTGAGCTGTGGTACGGAGCTGCCTCGCTGTTGGTCAGCCAATTACAGTTGAAATCGGTGGTGGTGGCACATCTGTAGATGAATATAAACTAAAGTATACGGGAAAGGTACTCTACATCTACACTAGCCTTTCTGTATATAAGATAATGCATGTATTTTGGATAATATTGCAATATCTGTAATATTGTTTGGTTTTGGTGGTTAAATCTGATACAGTAAGTAATCCATGCTATAATATAATAATCCATGTTATGTTATAGCTGACATTTGATATTTAAATTCTGACTGGAATTAAATTCCAATTTTTATAACTAGTCACTAAATTACAATTAAATCATAATACCTTACCTATTAAATACTTTAAATGCTGATAAAGATTTATATATTTTAAGAACTTTGCCACTTCAAAATATGAAAAGGGGTTACATGTAGTGTACAGCATTTTGTTTTCAGACCTGAATGCTTCCCCTGCTCTTCTAAGGATCTGAAGTTAGTGGAAGTGTACCATCTGATCTGACATTAGGACCCGTGCCTATAATTCTTTTCTTTTCTTTGTTCCCCACCCAAAAGAGCAGTGTTTATTTTGTTTTTATTTGCATAGTTGTCCTGGTTTTGGCTGGGATAGA
>NW_009204285.1:0-8307 GCF_000690835.1 Fulmarus glacialis
TAAGTCATAGCTACCCTGCTGCACAATAGGAGAGGTTCTGCCCAGAAATTAATCTTGCACATATCTTATAAAAACACTTTTACACCTGGAAACAAGGACATAAAATGTAGTCATCTTGGTGTCAACTTTGACTTTTTTCTTTTTTCTTTTTTTTCCGAATGAAAAGGCAATAAAACTTATTTAATATGTAAGCCTATGAAAACCTGCTGCATACAAGCAATTAAAGCTGATAATCAAGTATTTTGAGGTTTCAGTCTGCATTGGCCAGAAGCTTGGACTGATGATGCGAGCAGGATTTATAGGAAACAGGCTGGTGGCTGGTGATGGCTGCTAATTTTGTGACAGAAGGTGACAAGGTGTTGTTACAGAAATTAGGGCAGAGGCAGCGTTGCTTTCTCCCTGCTGTCCTTCTCAAAAAGCACTGTAGGAAGAAGGAGGGGAAAAAGGGTAACTAGAGCCGAGAGGGGAGAGGCACTTGAAGCAACAGAGGAGACTAAGGAGCCAGGGAGTGCGATAGCTCAGGAAAATGGATCTGGGAAAGAGATCTGCACTGATGGGAGAAACACTAGGACTTTATGAAGGCAAGGAGTAATTTTAAAATGGGCATAAATTGGTGCTGTTGCTGAAAAAATCATCTTACTCTACTTCCATCATCGGCTGCTAGTCTTCACGTACTCCTCCTGCACTCCAGTCCATTAACTTGTCAAAAACATGCTTCATTTTAACCCAGCACAAGACACAGTGGGAGTGGAAATGAGAGCCAGAGAGAAGGAATGAGGTGTTAAGATTGCTGCTTTCACTGCTGCATGGCTTCCATCCACTTATTGTGGTCATAGAACTACAGCCCGGGAGGAGCTGGGAGAAGAGAGTGAGTGATTGGAATATCAATGGGTATGAGATGTTGGAAGGGAAAAAATGAGATGTAAATGGGAGGTCACGGCTAGAGCCAAGGACAGGCTGGAGCAAAGGGGTACTGAAGAATTCATAAGAAGTGCTACCTCCAGTGCTTCAGTATTTCCTTGACATCAGAAATAGTATAATAGTTACTGGAAAATGTTTCCAGTTTCCATGTGCTGTGCAACTCGTGTAAATTGTGAGACTCTCTCATTATGATCACCTACCCTGTTTCCTCAGAGGATTAAGTTCTGAGTATCTAAAAGTTCTTAGCTTCCCGATGATCAATTCTTCCTGAGAGTCAATATAATTGGAAACGTCAGAAACATTTATGCCAAGATTTTTTAAATTAAATGTCTTATTAAAAAAAAAAAAAAAAAAAGAATATTAATGTTTAAAAGTCAGAGATCTAAATTGGGAAGTGATTTTTCCAGACTAATAATCTGATTAAAACTTGCACGTGAAGCACAAACATAATGTCAAATTAAGGGTTTCTGTTGTTCCTAGCTGACTGTGCAGGATAGCGTATGTAGAAGCAGCACCTACTCTGTTTGTTTTCTCCTTGCTCAGGGCATGGTTTTACTCCTGCATTAGTTCACATTGTTCAGACTCAGCTCTCAGTAATGAAGTATTAATTTCCTCCTGCAGTTTTCTGATGTATTTAACAGTTGACTATCAAATGCTTTGGATGGATTAATTTGTTTTTACTTTATAGAGGGGAAGCAACAGCCAGATTAAATTCAAAAGCTGATTTGGGAATCTCTCTTGCATATACACAAATATGATGAATTAAAGGATTCTCTGTGACAATATAGTTCTCACACTTGCTACTTTTTCCATTGTTTGGAAAACAATGTTCTGTAAATGTATCTATCTATTTTGCACAAGATCTCCTTGGGTTCTTTATGCTTTTTTTAATGTCGTTGTCTGCTAAAAACAGGAAAATGTAAAATAATTTTCTACTTCTTTAGAAACCTAGCAAGTGTCTGTGGGAGCCATTTATCTGTTTAACAGCATACTACAGCAGAAGTAGTCATAGAATTAAGTGAACTCTTCTAATTGTATTAGTGTTCACTGCAGTTTGTAGATGTGGAATTTCATTGCCTTTTTAAATGGTGTGACATATCTCTGTGTTCATTTTGAATTCCATATAGATGAGCTCTTTTCACATAACTGTGAAATCAGGAAGTAGTACATAATGCTGTAGTACTAATTCACTGAAGACACGGGCTTCACATCTGCTTTTGAATACTGTTGCCACGTGCTTAATTGATATGGAAGGGTTGTAAACATGGAGGGTAACCATGAAATGGAAGGCATATAAATGTGTCAGGTTTTGAGATCTTTGTTGTGAGAACATGTGCTGCTGCCTTAAATTGCAGTCAAAATCTCTGCAATTAAGGTATGACATGCTTTTCTAGTAATGAATTTTTCCAAATTATGGTAGAAAAATACGATTCTTCTATAGAATTGCATGATTTTTGAGCCCACTACTTAGATCCCAAAGTATGCTTGAATTACAGGCCGTTAATTTCATTTTAATTAGAAAATCACCTTAATGTCCACGTCCAGTTTTAATGACAAGGAGCCTTCAGAACTTCCATTCATTTAGTTCTACTTATGCAGTAGTCAGTTTTATTCATTTAGTTTTAAAGCTTATTAATCCATTATCATCTAGGGACAGCATTATTAATCAGTTAAAAGTCTACTGTATATATTAAAAGCATTTGCTCATTCAGATTGTTTAGCGTTTTTATTAAAATCTATTTTAAACTGATTAATAGGAATTTATGTATGAATTCGTTCATGTGAATGTAGATAACATTTAATGAAAGTAAAGCTCCCAAACATTTAACTTAGATAAGGAGTCACTTAATGAGCTTCTTACAAAACCCCAGCTACTTAGCATAAATAATCACATTATGATTTATTGCACTTTTGCATAGTTAAGGAAGCAACTCAAGAAGTGATTAATTTATGTTCTTAACTTTAATTTCTTTGCAAAGTAAATATTTTCACATTTAAAAAAATCAGTATATTCTTACATTGATTGTATTATTTTTCATAATACAGTCACAAACTCCAACCAGTCTTCTATCTTGGCCTTTAAAATAAATTACTTCAATAGAAAAAAGCAGGTAACTGCATTGGAATAATGGATGACATGGGAAAAAAAAAAAAAATAGAAACTTCACATCCATTTAGAGAAGCTATGCTAGTACCTGGAGCACAAAAATAAGAAATCTGCCCAAGTAATTTCCTCTCATGGCTAAGTGATACATTAATAGCCAGCTTAAAACATCTGAAAGACATCCACCTCCTACAGAAAACCATGTTTGTGGTAGCTGAAAGTGTTTCTTGATTGCATTCTCCTACCTATAGCAACTTCACATTTCATAGCGGCGTCTTACGTAAACTGGACAGCCTAATACAAATTCTCCCCTAGAGATTTCACAGAGTCACAGAATGGTTGCTGAGTTTGGAAGGCACCTCCGGAGATCATCCAGTCCAACCCCCCTGCTCAAATTAGGGTAGGGAGTAGATTGCTCAGGACTGTGCTCTGTTGTGTTTTTAGCATCTCCAAGGATGGAGTCTCCAGACCTCTCTGGACTTCTGTTCCAGCGTTTGACCACTCATAGTAAAAATGTTTTCTTGTGTTTAGAGGGGATTTTCTGTATTTCAGTTTGTGCCCATTGCCTCTTGTTCTTTCACTAGACATCACTGAGAAGAATCTGTCTCTCTTTTCTTTGCTGCCCCCCAACTGATATAAATGCATTAATGAGATGCCCCCAAACCTTTTCTTCTTGAGGCTAAACAGTCCCAGCTCTGTTAGCCTTTCCTCATGTATCAGATGCTCAAATCCTTTTAACATCTTCATGGTCCTTCATTGGATCTGCTTTGGTATGTCAACACCCAAAAGAAGCATCTAGAGGGCTTGCCATTTTCTATGCTTTGTGCCAAAATCAATCAATATTGTACAGGCATTCTGTGTTTCCTCATTTTCAATCATTTGAGTCTGAAGTAGCTTATTTATATTGAATTTTCAAAAGTTTAGGTTTTGTTGCATGTGATATTTTCAGAAGGAACAGGTTACCAAAACCAACTTTAAATCTTCATAAGCAACTTTATTTTGGTGTTATTATTATTTAAAAGATTAGTTTTAAAGAATATCTCAAAATCAGTCTATGTCAATGAAGCATGTAGTTTGTATAGTGCAATTTGTAACTGTGTTATCATAGTTTCATACCTCTGTAGGTACTGACTTGACCTGGAAAACATGGAAGTCCCACCACTGTTTTAAATCACCTATCTTCTCTAGAGATAGTGAAAGAGTGAAATAGGCTGATATAACGGGAAATAACAAATGCATTAAAAACTGTGATAACAACAATCCTACGCTGTCAAATAGCTGTAATTGACCTGTGATGCCTTTCCTTTCACCAAATGTGCTTGCTATGTCCAATGTTTCTTTTACTTAAATTACTCAGTAGTTGAAGGCATACCTCTAGTGAGATAAATTCCAAATCCCCAAATATTAATTTATGACAAGGATCATCCACTTTAGCTCAATTTAATTTCAAATCCCAAAGTGTGCATTGAAATTTCAATGAATATTTCTAGTGCTAATTACTCAATTTCTATATTTATAAGGGAACTGGCACCTCATAAATATCACATTGTGCTATTATCTCCATATGTGCCTGTTCCCTCTAAATATAGAAAATCAGCAATTAGCACTAGAAATATTCATTGAAGTTTGAAGGTAGATAAATAACAAGTAGGAATGCCATTTATTTATTATAATTTACAAAGCAAAGAACATCTAACTGCTTCTCATTTGATTAATGTGCCCCATACCACCAGTTACACTAAATACTTAATCAGACTGAACTACCATTAAATAAAACTCATACTAGTTAGTAAGACAATATGCTAAATGGCTTGTCAGTTTTGGTATGGCACAATACCTTGTTAAGTTTTGATTAGCCTCACCTCTAATGACAGGATTGCAAAACCGTCTTAGAGGTACCTTTTTTCCCCCCATGTCTAGGACTGGTTTTTTTTTCAAATAGAAAACAAAATCACAAAGTGCACCAGGGGTATACTTTATGTCAGGAATGTTGCTTCTTCCTTTTTTTTGAGAAGCTGTCTGTCAAATTGTCAAGTCGGTGAGCCACCTGTACTGAGAGCTGAGTCAGACTCGAAGGTACAAAACTGAGAATATTGGCTTCATTATACAACATAATCTCTCCAAAACACATTCTCATGATAATTTCTGTACCATGAATAATCTAGCTAGCTTCTCTTTGCGCATACTAACTGTCACTCATTTGGTGCTGCACTGCTTGCTATGTAGAGCAGATGATATGAAAAGTTTTCAATACCTGTCCAGATATCAGTCTTAAGTATAAAGATGATTGAGTACAAAGCTGTAATTTTCTCTAACAGTATTCATGTCTCCCTTTGCACCAAAGCTCAGGGCAGGTGAAAAGTCAAACCAGCATGTGTAAAATAAACTATAAGCAAGGGAATTTTAGGGTTAATAAGCTGCCTGTCCTACTCTTTACCCTTTCCTTGACAGTGCTTTGATTTATGACTCAGATGTCTTTCCACATAGTGTCAACTATTAGTGATACATTTGAAATATAAAATTATTCTTCCTTAAGCAATTAATTTTCCTTTAAGCATACACTCAACAGAAAACATCAAAAAGAAGTATTGATTTTATAGATTCTTGGAAATTAATTATTTTTTATGAAAATAGGAGTAAAGAAATATTTAGAAAATCCTATTGTAATCTCAGACTGATTTTCATACTGTCTTAAGGTTTGTTTTCTTTTTTGCCAGTGTTAGGGCTTAACATGCAGATATTCACATGTTTCTGAGGAAATCATTCCAGTTTAGATTAGTTTCACATCTCATATAAGTCAGTATATTTAAGTGGCATATGGCTGCTTAATTTACACTAGACCTGATATTTTTTCTGTGTGTGTGTAAAACGATTGTGTGTGTTGCAAAATTATTATAACAGGTACCACATATGAAAGGTTGTACATTTTCATCTTGAAAAAAAAAAAAAAAAAATCTTTTAGGAATAAGAGGAACTTCCAGATAATATGCTTATCTGTGCTGAACACAAATGATACTGGAAATATAGAAAAAGAAAAGCTTACCCATTGATTATTATAACAAACTTCTTTACCCAAATGAGCCTGATCGCAAGTGTCTGTAATGGTAAAACAGACTAGGGACTGGAAAGAATGGGAATTGAACCAAAGTGCTTTTATGATAGGGGATACTGTTGTGTGAAAGCTTTGGCTACATTAGTGTTAGTTAAGTTTTTAGGCAACATTGTCTGCCATCTTACACCAGGAAAATCTCTGATATGTTATCGAATATTTTGTTGTCCCTCATTCTGTGCAAGAATCCATTTTGGGACAATTGCTTTGACAATGTTTGTGATTTAATGGAAAACCATAGTAAAGCAATATCAGCATTCACTTTGTGATTTTATCTGGCTAATTCATGTGTAAAAAAATATGGAAAATGAGGGCATATTTTCATGACTCACTAATGATCTGAGGTACCTAACTCTGCCTCCAGATTATGACAGAAACAGATAGCCTATCTCCCAGTTTGGGAGGCAGTGTGCTCCAAACTCCACACAAAGAACTTCGAAGGCACAGAGAGATTCACCAAAGGGGAATCCATGACTGTCACTTATTACATAGGAAGGAAGAGAAATGATTTGCCAATAGCAAAGGAGAACACAACATCTGGGTCCAGAAGCCCAAAGGGAATAAAGATCAGGATGGTTTGAATAGGCCACAGTAGCAGCTCAAGCTTAATTTTTATATAATGTTTAAGAATAATACAAGCTTTGCTACAGATGTCTCTGTTAAATTTATCTGCATTTTATTTGTAATTGACTTTTGCTTTCTGAAGTGCTACTTTATAGCACATATCTGATAAAGCATAATACTTGCATAAAGCAAACTTTTCCATACAATGATTTTATTTCTATGACTTATCAACGTTGTTCATGCATGCTTAATATTCTCAACAGATATTCTCACCTTAGCTTTTGAGAATGTGTAATGCAATCAGCATTTTAAAGTAGGATAAGCAGAAAAACTTATAAAATGGAGGAAATTTAAGCATTTCATACCAGACTGTGAAGTTAATCATATTTAAAGCAGGTGGTGACAATAAAGACAGTTTTGCTGGCTGAACTAAGAGTAGAGTCCACTCCAAAGGAATTGGTACATTGGATATGCTTTCAGAAGCTTTGGAGTGTGTAATGATGTATGGACCCATAATGTACTGCAGCACCGTCCTTAAAATAAGGATAAACCTTGATATAACTTAACATTGCAACTTAAAGGGAGTAAATACTTAGAAGCACTGTATAACTTTCACCCTTACACTTACTTCATGCTCTTGGTATTAGAGTATTTCATTGTGCATCAGATAAGACTGCCCCTTGACTTTGCTTTAAATTTATTGTCTTTTTTTAATGCACTGCTGAAGGTGAATAGATGTCAAGAATGATACATTAGCTAATGTCTAAATGTATTCATATCAAGAAATTGAAGGACAGTTAGTTAAATGCAGCTGGACGGCAGGAAAATAAATGACAGTGTTCTCAGAGTGTCACTTAGAATTTCATGGTTGTCAGTCATCAGAATAAATTCCAGTGTGCCTATAATGGGGACTCTAATTATATACACAAAAGAAAAGCTGGTTTCCTATTTTGGCTCTTAAATAAAAAAAAGAAAAAAAAAATCTTTCAGTACTATCTCTTCTTATAACATTTTTATATATATAGGAGTCATCTGTACTAAGCTTATCATATCTGAGTGCTTTAAGTATGAATGCTCCTATTTAAAATACTGATTCAAGTCCATTATATAGTTTAATTATTATTAATTGGTGTATTCTCTGGTAATACATGATTAATTAGTTTAGTCATGATTCTGTAAGAAGATTAAATTAAATCTTTTTCTTTTCAATCGCTTACCAATAAACATCATCATATTATTACTGGCAGTTACCAGATACTACTTCTACTCTAGGTGCAACGTTAATCGCATTAGATCTCACAGATGGTTGCGGTCCTACTGACTGGATGTGTTGAAGTTCCTGAGAAGAAGTCAGAGGATTCAGCAATAGTTATTAACCTAAATGTCTCTACCTGAAATGACTTATTAGGTGACGAACTGCTTGCTACAAAATGTTATACAGCCTTATCCCTCTTTCTGGTGATTACTACCTTTGTCAGGATCTACTCTACTTGCCTCCGCTGTGCCCCAGTCCATAAAGATTGCAACCTGTACTGGGCGTACGCGCTGGCAGTTGGGGGGCTGTCGGGCGGCCCCTGCGAGGCGCGGCCGGGACTGCCCCGGGCCGGAC
>NW_009204286.1:0-2120 GCF_000690835.1 Fulmarus glacialis
TAATATTTTTATATACATATGCACATATATATATATGTATAAAATCTTGGGTTCCTATGACCTAAAATTAAATTCTAGTGAACGTTTGGACCTTATAGATAATGATTTCTGTTACACTACAAGCATAATACCAGCTATTAAATAAAGAAGATAAGATAGCCTTACTTTCAACAGTATGTGTAAAGATTTGGTAAAGCACATCTGATTGATTATGTCAGTGACTGTGTGCTATTTATGGCCTAATTGCTCCAAGGGACATAATGGGGTTGGTTGCATAAGCTAGAAGTAGTTTCTTTCTTACACAAGCCTTCTGTGCTTATACTGACTTGACTGTTCTACACAACTGGTTTAATATCTAGCACAGAACAATAACAAATCAGGTATGTCAAAAGATGCTCAGCTTTCAAAAATGAATACATGTCTTTTAGTATGTTATATGGGAATACTGAACTTGAATGAAACTGTACTCGTGCTTTCGCATTAAGTAGATTTCAGAGACTAAATAGCAAATCAACAGGAAGTCTTATCAACTTCTCTTTTACCCCAGACCTTGCATTAAAAATAGTTTTTGCACAACTGTAAACATTGCTGTAAAACTCTTTCTTAGGTAGGCTGTAAATCTGTTGTGCTACAACAGAACCTCGTCCTTGGCTAATTTGAACACTTTGAGACTGTATTATCATTTAGAGTAGAGAAAGTTTATTACATTGCACATTGCGTATCACTGCCTGCCTCTTAAAGGAGATAAATGCAATATTGTGTGGATGTATTTAGAGTGTCCTTTCTTGTCATCTGCACTAGGCTTGACCATATTTTCCGGCGCTGTTTAACATGTTTGTCACTGACATGGACAGTGGGATCGAGTACACCCTTAGCAAGTTCACCCATGACACCAAGCTGTGTGGTGCAGTCGACACGCTGGAGGAAAGGGATGCCATCCAGAGGGACCTTGACAGGCTTGAGAGGTGGGCCCGTGCGAACATCATGAGGTTCAATAAGGCCAAGTGCAGGGTCCTGCACATACGTTGGGCAATCGATACAGGCTGGGGGATGAAGGGATTGAAAGCAGCCCTGCAGAGAAGGACTTGGGGGTACTGGTGGATGAAAAGCTGGACATGAGCCAGCAATGTGTGCTCGCAACCCAGAAAGCCAACCGTATCCTGGGCTGCATCAAAAGAAGCACGGCCAGCAGGTCAAGGCAGGTGATTCTCCCCCTCTACTCCGCTCTTGTGAGACCTCATCTGGAGTACTGTGTTCAGCTCTGCGGCCCCCCAACATAAGAAGGACGTGGACCTGTTGGAGTGAGTCCAGAGGAGGGCCACCAAGATGATCAGAGGGCTGGAGCACCTCTCCTATGAAGACGGGCTGAGAGAGTTGGGGTTGTTCAGCCTGGAGAAGAGAAGGTTCCGGGGAGACCTTATAGCAGCCTTCCAGTACCTGAAGGGGACCTACAAGAAAGCTGGAGACGGACTTTTTACAAGGGCATGTAGTGATAGGACAAGGGGTAATGGCTTTAAACTGAAAGAAAGTAGATTTAGATTAGATATAAGGAAGAAATTCTTCCCTATGAGGGTGGTGAGACACTGGAACAGGTTGCCCAGAGAAGCTGTGGATGCCCCACCCCTGGAAGTGTTCAAGGCCAGGCTGGATGGGGCTTTGAACAACCTGATCTAGTGGAAGGTGTCCCTGCCCATGGCAGAGGGGTGGGAAGTAGGTGGTCTTTAAAGTCCCTTACAACCCAAACCATTCTGTGATTCTATGATTCTATGATATTTTGGAGTGGTAGGAAGAAATCATTTCTGGCTTCTGTTACCAGCCTCTATGCACTATTCTGAGCTGTAGTAAACTGGTGGAAAGGCTTTATCCTGTTGTGAGAGTGATCTGAACTGCTCACTGCTCTTCTTTCATAAAGTCAATAACAGAGAGATGGTAAGAAGGAAGGGAACAGCTTGTGGGGAGCATCTCATGGGGATGGACTGCTACAAGGTAGAAGTGTCTCTGAACGGTGTTGCTTCTGAATGGAGTGTAATACCTCCCCTGGACATACTGCAAAGTTACAGAAGAAAATCTTATTTTAAAAAAGAAAAAGCGTTGCCATTAGGCTGCTGTAGTGTTTTTTT
>NW_009204286.1:2133-6407 GCF_000690835.1 Fulmarus glacialis
GAAAAGACTGAAGATGCTGTTACAGCTGTTCTTTTTACCAGTGTGTGAAAACTTCAGGTTTACTGAGAAGCACACAAGGCAACTTATTTCATCCTGAGATTTCAGAGCATGAGACTAACTAATTCTGAGTTCTGGGGAAAAAGTTACATTTGGAGCAGTTCAAAGGTGTCATCTGGCATTGGCAAGTAGGGAACCATGATTTAAAAGATCCTGTTTTAAGCTCTGTCAGTCAGCCAGTCTGAGCCTCAGTTTACCAATGTATATGAGAAATATACGTATTTCAACACTTACTGAATTAATGCTTGCAAGAAGCTGAGAATTTTTAGATAAATAGTGTTATAAAAGACTAAAGAGTACTTTTGGAGAATGATATTTAAGCTTTTTAGTTTTGCCCTTTTATTGGCAGTAAGATAAAACAATCCTGGATTTTCCTATTACATTACCTTAAATAACACAAGCATGGCAACACTATCATTTTTCTAGAGAGGATCATTGCAATGTAAAGGCAATCTTTGTACATAGAAAATGCTGTACACCTCCAAAAGTCAATAATGTAAGTTACATCTTAGTTCAGTTTAATTTGTTTTGATGAGATGATCTTACTTGTGTCTCCTGTGGATATTTTGTTGTGCCTGGAAAGTTAAGTAGTTGTCTGCTGGCCACAGCAGGTATTTTTTTCCACCTGATAGTGTCCTGGTCACTATTGTAAAGTGAAGAAAGATTGTTTCAAAAGGTAAACATAAAATGTATTTTAACTCCTACATAGCAGAAAGCTTACAAATTCCAATACTGAATGTCTTTCTTTTTTACCTATGTCTTCAAATCATAGGTCATTCCATTTTCATACTTGAGTTTGCATCATGTTTTTCATATATAGATTTATTTGAAAACTCGTCATGATACGTCCCCAAATCCACACCAAAAAGAAATGGAGAGTCAGTGATTTTTAAATTGTCCTGTTTCTCTCTGATTATTACATCATTATCACATATCATAGCAGGATTACCACCAGTGCTCATGCCCAGAACTGGGCCCCAAATACTTTTGTTGTAAAATGAATAGGAATAGTTAAAAATATTGCCTGTCCTGATATGCAGGATGGATGTCTTTGAAGAACCTGACAATTCAAAAACCATTCTTGCATCATCTCTTTCATATTATTTTGCTTATTCCTTTCTCCTTCCCCATTCTGTTTATTATTTTGGCTTTTTCTCCTTACTATCTTTGTATTTTTTCCCCACTTGCTTCCTTTCTTTTTTTACTTTTGTTCCCCAGTCTCCTGTCTCCATACCCCAGAACCTTTTACTTTCAAGACTAGGGCAGGCCTACAATCACCCCTTCATTTCACCTTTGCCTTCTGAAGGCCAAAGCACAAACAAGAAGAGTCATCCTGATTTCAGTGATCCCCTTTTTTTCACTTTTCCTCTTCCCTGCAATTATAGTTTGAAAGCAAACAGCATTCCCCTTATCACTGAAAAACAGCATATGTGTGAGGCACTCGGGGAATGCGTCCCTTCAAAGTTGAAGAATGATGAAACCACTTGTAACTTGTAGTCACACCACCTCTCTCTTTCATACCTCATTTTCTGAGAAGGAATATCTCATCCTGAAATCCTGACAGTGTGAAATTGTAGACACGATCTGGACTGAGAGTGCAAATTTTGTCTTCTGATGCAATTGTGTTTCTGTGTATCAGCTGGATCAGTCATGTTTTATATTTTCACATGTAGTTATTTTCAGACCAAATAATTTGGCTGGCAAAGTGGTAAACAGAAGTGGAAGATATTGGATAGATGTATCTGAAGATAACACTTTCTTTGCGGTTTATATACATGCGTATTTCATGCTTATGTAACTCTCTCAGCAGACGGTGTTCAATAGCTTTCCTCTTTTGGACCTATGCTCTTGCTTTTGAAGTTTTACTACTACCCAGTGTCACTTATGTGTGTTCATAACCTCTTGTGGGTATATTCTAAGGCCTTGAGATGCTGATACGGTCAAAGAAAATCCCCCCTGTGATTTCTGCTCAGTGACTAGAATCCGGATGTTCCACACAATAATTTAAGTTTTCCATACTCAGAAAGAAACCAGATCAAAGACATCATCATACAATTAATTTTTCTTAATTAATTAAGAGACTGCCTATTACTTATTTTAAAGTGTTACTTGTGTGGAGAAATAATCATGTTTACATAGAAATTATGTGGACCATATGTGGGCTTCATAATATTTTGAAACATTTAGGGTGTTTTGAAATTAAGCCTTATTGGCTGAATTGAAGAGCATTAGTGATAATAGCAGAATGCCAACATAATGAGTCTCATTCTTTGTCCTGTAGTCCTCAGAATTTTTAGGTGTTCAGGCTTCATCAACAAGTCAGACATTTTTATCATCTCTCAGTATTCAAGATATGTAGCCCTCTCCTGCACTCAGAACAGGAATTACTTCTTGATTGCTGCAATTAATTGTTGAGAATCATGACTTCTTATAGCAGCTTCTTCACAGAAAGGCTTTGCAGCTCAATGTGTGCTTCTGGCCAGCAATCTGGACACACTGCCTAGCACGTCCCTGAGTATGCAACATAGGGTGGCTTTCATCTCACGCCACCTACAGCAGTCTAAAAGTTAAGATATCTAATCTAAGTCATGGCTAGTCAGTAGTGATGGACAAACGTCTTTAGAGGCCAGTTCACCCCATCCCGAGGCAGGTGTCTCACCACAGGTAAGCTTAACTGCCCTTTGCAATGATGACTAGCTTAACTTGCTGCTTAACTTTTAGGGACGACTACATTTTATTATAATGCTTGATCCTTTACAGGTTCATAATTTTTTATAGAGACACTTGAATTGTATTTCAGATTGGTTTTGAGCATATTCACTGAACAATGTTTTAAACTTTGTCTGATTAAGGAGGTCAGTTTAGGATGGTGGAAATGAAAATATGCTGTTGCTCTCCAGTTGTTATCAGTGAGAATAATGTTCCAAATAACCAGGAAACAGTGTGGACTTTTAGACTGAGGGATGTGGAAACTGGCTTCTAAAGTAAATAATTTTGGCTCTGGCCCCGATTTGTTTGTCTTGCACACCTCTAAACTAATTCTTATCCTGATAGTAAGACAGGGTTATTGGCTTGAGACTACTTTGAAGAGTTCAGTTTGAAGAGGTACCCTTCCCCCCCAAAAAAAAAAACAAAAAAGAAGGAACTTCTCACCAAAGGTGATCAAGTTAATTGTAGAACATCTTCTCTTTGCATCATTTGTTGCTAAGGTTGTTCATTTTCTATCTGGTATGTGTATTTCCACGACAAGTGTACTACATAGGAAGTTATCTTCAAATGTGCACTTAAGGCCACATTCTTATAATGTAGTTCCGTATTCTTCCGCAACTTCCCCTAAAGAAAATGAGACAATTCACAGAAGAATGAGGTTCTCAGTGCAAAAAAGGATGTAAAATATAAATATATTTTCTTACTATTTCACATTTATATGCATACATTACAGATGAACCAATGATTAAAAGAAAATGGAGAGGAAGTTCTTCAAGTTGTAAGAGTCGTCAGCAAGTAGTAACACAAAAGTGGCATAACTTCATTTGATAGTGGGGATCTGAGAATGAATATATCTTTCTGACACCAAAACTGGAAGAACAGTGATGTGCAACTAAATGACAAACTTACCGTTTGGGAGAAACTGTAGTGTTTTAAAACACTAGTAAGTCTTAAGGCACACACATTGAGAAGGAGCAAACAGATACACGCTCCCATGAAGGATAGTGAAGTCAACCAGATTTAAGCAATAAGCATACAACCGACACTGGTGATCTTCAGTTGGCCAGATCAACTCCTTGTGCAGACAATTACCATTTCATTCTGGATTGCCTTAAAAAATCTGCCTGTAATTAGGGTACTTATTTTGAGTCAGCTCGAAAAATTTCTTTTTTCTTTTGTATTTGCCATCTTAGTGCTATTTCTTAATGTTTTTAAATCATTTGGGCTTGAGACCAGAGCAAAACTGCCATTAGTTCTAACAGGGCTAGATACAGGGATTAGGAATATATGTGACAAGAAAATTTGGGTTATCGCTTTTTTTTTTCCCTTTTAGGTTTTTTTTTTTGGTAAACCGAAGATACTATCTACAGATAGTATTACAGCTATTGCAGCTGTGTAGCTGCCGTACGGTACTGGAAAGAGCTTCTCCGCTCCCCGACGCCCGCAGCGACAGCAGGTGTCTCTGCTTTCCAGCACATCCCGCCGCAGCCCGCCCGGCCGCCCCCCCG
>NW_009204287.1:0-7500 GCF_000690835.1 Fulmarus glacialis
TGGCGTTCGGCACACCCTATCATAAAGTACAGGAGGTCTAATTGAGCTACGACTCTCTATCCTGCTATTTGTACAAATAAAAGACCACATCTTGATGCAAAATAAACACAAAAGCACTGTTGTGACTATAACAGGGAGTCATATACTAATTTATATAATAAGTGGTTGTGCACGCTTTATTCAAGATTATGGCTGCAAGAAATGGCATGAATTTCTGGGTGTGTTTAATGCTGGATTATAGCAATTTGAAACATGTCAAACACATGGCTAATGCCTCATGCTTCACTCATTCTTGCGTAAACCTGCATAGCCACCATCCATTATACCCTTGGTAACAACACAATTCTGCAAGTAAATATTGTTACACTAAGTAACCTTTCAATTCAAGTTGTTTAGGAAGAGAAAATGCAATCTTGTGCAGTCAGTTCCAGTGTCAGTTTAATGTTTCAAAAGGGAAGTGGTGTAGAGAATAAGTATCTGTACAGCGACTCGCCAGCTTAAAACACACACGCGTGCACGCGCGCACACGCACGCACAGAAAACGTGCAGTTCACTGCAGGGGAGAACAGTAAAACCGTAGCTTCTAACTTCCCAGGACCAATATTTCTTTTTTGGTGCGGGTGATTGCCTGTGTACCCTGGCAGAATTAGACATTCAACCTGCAGTGCAACCACACGCTAAAATAATCTACAATTTCATTCTCTCTTGCAGAGAGCAGCAAATATTTTCCCTATACCTTTGTTTAAAATTCCGGTAGCAGAGCTTGTATCTCACCTTTGGCAACAAGAGTTTGGGAATCACAGCAGAAGTAGGTGCTGGTGAACGTATGTGTCTGTGAATGTGGATGCGTGTGTGCGTGCGTGCCTGTGTAGGCACGCTCATGACTGACAGCAAGTGTGACAGCAAGAGAAAAAGAGAAGGATTAGGAAGTGTGAATGTGTATAAATGTGTGTAAACAGGGACCTGTATATTTTTCCTTGTCCTATTTGAAATACTAAACTTTCAGCTTTAGTATCTGGCAGTTGTTGTATTTCCTTTGTATTTATTTATGATTATTATGCTAACAAGCCGCGCTACTGTTGTAAAAGCAAGGAAAAAAGTACATTAGTTTGCTTAGTAAGATGTTGCAGGTTAAAATTATTCTGCCACCAATAACTGAAATTACTGATACATAGATATCAGAAATGATCCTCGTTTAGGTGTTTTCAGTGCTTTAATTTGTGAGGGTTTAGAGTTGATAGTACATACACACACAGGTGTACAGATACACATGTACGTGTGTGTGTGTGTGTATGCAAGAGAAAAGAAGGGAAAAGAAGAAGATTCTGTGCTTTTGCTTTTTCCAGCAGCCCTTTTTTAGTTGCTGACAGTGAGAAGGGGGCTGTGGACAAGCAACACAGAGCATTACTCAGGCCAAAGTTTCAGTATTGTTTTTAAAAATACCCTTTTACAACTAGAAAAAACATTTTATTTTTAACATAAAATTCTAGGGACTCTTTCTTCTTCATATAAATACTTCAGTATTTCTTCCACTTCACTTCCAGATAAATTACCCTTTCTAGTATTGATACTCTATAGTTTCATTCTTTCTGTACACAGCTTGTTGGGTCAGATTTGTTGTTTTCTATTGGCGGAGTAGTGTTACTGGTCATGTTATGCTAAAGCCGATTCTGCTGGCTCACAGACACTTTAACTTAAAATGCAGAGCCCGAACTACACTCTGGGGCTTTGCAAGGATACAAAATCCACAAGACATAAAACCCTTCGGTTAATATGATCTGGAAGATGTTTAACCCTTCTCTGCTAATTGTAACGAAAGAGTCAGAAAGATGTAAAAACAGGGGGGCTGATGTATTTATTTATTAAATTTCTGAGTGTTTTCTAATGTTTTGATTACCTAACATTTACACCCCTTTGCCCTTTTAATGCGCTTGGCTAAATGTACCACTATTATTGTCTAATGTTCGAATTTGTAAAAGATGAACCTGTCTGTTGGTTAAATCTTTGTTTGACTAAAAGAGGATTAATGTTTGAATTTCCCGAATTTCCAAATCCTTGTAACGATACAGTTGATGAAGTGTTTTAAATAGATTTCCACTCTGATATACATGTCTTTTTATTGAAAGTAAATATTGTAAAAATCAGAAAGGGCTGCCTACTTCCACAGTTGTGGCATACCCGCATTAGAATTTTCATATAACTACTAAGGGCAATCAGACCCTTTTCTCTGAATATTTTAAACATTGTACATGTAAAATTTATGCCTAATTTGAATACTTATTAGCTGCCTAATCTCAGAAAAGAGTATTAGCTTTGTTTTTGCCTTGTAAAATTAATCACTGCGTGTATCACATTTTCCATTTCTATTATTTTTCTTTGCTGATGTTCATAAGAGTGTTTAAGAGGGCTGTTTGTTCATAAACACATCTGGTGCTGCTGTTGTTTACTGGGTTATAACAGCTGCCCTCCTTTATGTTAACTGTGTTCATGTTTGGGTTTTTTGCATCCTGTTTATTTTTGACCAGACCATCTTCAAATAACTGGTCTTTTACTATTTTAACTTCCTTCACACAATATGTGCTTCCACTTTATCTTGTGGGCGCTTGTTTGTGTTAATTCATACAGCGTTTTGATTAATATCCCATGCATGTAGCTGAAGTTGTAATGATCCTTTTCCTGCTTTTTTTTTTCAGAGAAGGGCTATTGCTCATACTTTGCAAGGGAACAAATAACTAAGTTCAATAATTCAGCTAAGCAGGAAGCTTTGTTTCTTTTCCTGAGTTTGCTCACACATCCCTCTCCCTATAGAGGTGTCTTTTAAAGTCAAAGCTCAGCCAGGTTGTTGTGGGGACTGTTTCAGTACGTCGGGACTGAGGGTGAAGGAAAGTGAGGTCCATTCTGACCCTGCAAGAGCAGGAGAGGACTTTGGTGGCTCTGAGAAGAGACATTGACCTTTCCATATTACAGATACAAAATGCGCCTTGAAATTCTGGTTTGTAAGGGCGCGCTGGTTCTTTATTTACTGCAAAGATTTCAACTGATCTTGGCAGGACATCTCATTGCTATCCTGAAAGTACAGTATATTTATGCAGTGAAAATGATAAAACATTTATTACTGTAGAGAAGGTAATATGCATAATTTATGCTGTTTTTAGCACAATCATTAGTGATATTCTTGATAGATTTTATTTCCAGCTTTCATATCTAATACATGCCTGGAAAATTAATTTTATATCTTTCATTTATTTGCCTATGTTAAAATTGAGTTTTAAGTCATCTTCAAGTGAACAGTTTGATTGCTGCTCATGCATAAGCTTAATTACTTCCCAGGAAGGACAGTATTAAATGTTTTAAATGTCAGAAAAATAAATGAATATCAGCTGTTTGATTAAAAAAATAGGCAATATCTGACGTGTTTGCAGCAGGAGCTTTTTCTTAAAATGCCTCCGAGGCAAAATTTTATTTAGTCACAAAAAAGGAGAAGCCCATTATACTATTTATCATTGGTTGATACCATATGATTTGTAACACCCTTACAAAATTTTAATTTTGTATGATTAGCTGTGCATCATTAAACAACAGCCTTGCATAAGATATGCTGTAAAATTCTGACAGAATCAAGATAGTGAATATTTTAAATAAGGCTGTATAGTCATCCATGGTTGTCAAAGCTAGATAATAGGAAATATAGAGCAGTGTGTGAAATCGTGCCTTCATTTAAACTGGGTTTATAGGTAGACTTTAAAATGTAGTCGTTCATAAATGCTATTGACCATGCTGCATGCATGGTGTATTATTTTGGCTGTTAAATGTAAGCACACAAAGATTGCTTATAGAAACCATAATTCCGGTGATTAGTATCTGTATGAAAGCAGAGTTTGCATCGCATTTCTTGGTAAACGGCTCCGCGAGGCTTTTTTCTTCTTCTAAAGATGCTGTCTGTGTAATTGGCAGAGAGGGACATCTTGATAATGGAAGTGTGAAGGTGTAACGCGTGTGTTAATTGATACTTCTTAATCACTTTTAGGTATTAAGTCATGATGCAGGAATCTGCGACAGAGACAATAAGCAACAGTTCAATGAATCAAAATGGAATGAGCACTCTAAGCAGCCAATTAGATGCTGGCAGCAGAGATGGAAGATCAAGTGGTGACACGAGCACTGAAGTAAGCACAGTAGAACTGCTGCATCTGCAACAACAGCAGGTAAGTTTGTTTTGCTTCCTGTTTGTTTTTAAACAAATAAAGGGCTGTTTTCGGACAGGCAGCCTTCTGCAGACCCTGTGTGCATGCTGAATGTGGAGTGTTGTGCGAGTGAAGAGCGTGGGGCGTTATTTGTTTTTGTTTTTGTGCATGTTAATGCTGAAACGCCAGGATCCCATTTTCGTGGTGGCAACGTCTTGCTGATACACTGCACGCTGCCACGCTCGCCTGGTGATTAAAATCCCGCGGCGTATTTATAAAAGTTGTGCCGAAGCCTTGCAGTGCATGTTTTCAGAATCGGTTAGTTTACTGTGCGATGCGGTCGCATAGGACGTGATGCAGAGCTTTCCACCAGAGGGCCACATTACTTGAGACTTCGCTTCACTTGCGATGAATTGTTCCAAAGTCGGAGCTGGGGTGAAGGGACCAGAGTGACTTCTCACAATAAAGAAAGATGCTTTGCTGTCGTAGGTGTAAATAAAAAATGCTGATTAGTTCAGAACCACTGAAATAAAAAAGAGCATGTGCATGAGTGTAATTTGGATGTGTGATTTTGAAAATATGGGAAAAGAGAGAAGCAGCTTTTCTGTAGGTATGTTTCCATTCTCACTTTTAAAACATTTTTTTAAGTTTGTCTGTTTTCTCAAGGAGTTAATGGAGAACTGCTTTTATGTTTAAAACTGTAAAATTAAACCGTTGTCTGACTGCTGACGCCATCTAATTATGAGATGCAATCAATTAATTTTTGTCACTGTAATATTTCTTTTCCGTTTAAAACCTGCACAAACATAATTCCTTCTACTTTGTCTACCTGAAGAGTTGCTCCCCATCAGGGGATGCAGATTGTACTAGTGCAGTGAAGCCCAAACGGTTTGTTTGGTAAACAATCGGGGTCTAATTCTGCAGAGTGCCAGTACCTGCTCTGAACCCCTGAAAGTCTTCAGTGTCTGGTCTCTCATCTGCTGAGGCCACTCAGCACCTTTGCAGTTCAAACCCTTCATTTGTAAATACTGAGGTTTTTCATTACAACGTGAGGTATTGCATTAATGGAAGGAAAGTTGTCTTCCATAAGATAAAATATTATAAAAATCCTGTTTAATAGAAACATGATAAATTGCATGTGTACGGGCCTCTGAAATAACAGCTCGTAATAGCTCTTAAAATTGAATCATTCTTAGTGCTGAATTAAGCAGTGTACACTAGCTACATTTATAGTAAATATTTTAAATGGTGACAGAAAATGTAGAAGAATTAAATAGTTGTAGATTGAAATATGAGAAGTTGTTAAGGCTTAAATCTGTGCCTTGCTTCAAATTCAAGTGTATTCTGTTTTAACAATTGAGCACTTACAGTATTACAGTCTGAGAAAATACAGGTTTCAGTGTTTTCATTAAGTTCTTAGCAGGCTTACACCTATATATATATACACACACACTATTATCTGTGTATGTACAGTGTATATATACTATTTTCATGTAAAATTATATGTATGTACACACATGCATATATATATATATATATATAAAAATTGTTATTGTTTTCATTGAAAAGCATGCCATCACCTTTATTCAGGTGTGCAGATTATAACAGCATTTTAAAATCTTTGTTGAGACAGAGTGTATTTAGTTGGTGAAAATGTTTAGAAAACTAAATTTAAGTGAAACACTTTAAAACACAAAAATACCAGCAGAATAATGTGCCACTTACATGTTTCTCAAAGCAGCAGTCCTAGGCATTTGTAGCCAATTTGTCCATACAGTCACAGATGCCAGTAGATAGATAGCATTTGCAAAGACCGCAGAGAATAACGACTGAAGATGAAAATATCCAGTTGAGTACTAATAACAGACAGGTTCTGAGGGGACAGGCTTAGAAGTGACAATCTTTTCTTCAAAACTGTGATTAGATCTTAAATAAGCAGACAGACAAAATAAAACCATGGGTACAGTTAATAGGACTCAAGAGGCATTTTATGGTAGGGTCTGCACCATAGGATTTAAATACAACTTGAGTTAGGCATATAAATCCTTCTATAAAATATGTTGATGTGAAACATAAACACTAGTAAACATGCAGTAGGATGTCCTTTAGATAATGGTCAGAGCTTTATGCTACTTTTGCTTTTCTTCCTCTTTTTCCTATTTCTTTTTTTTCTGTTTTTGACCAGATGCCTTTTGAAATATGATTTAAGAGGAAAATGATCGCTGGTTTTTTTATTGTTACTGTAGTAACTCTTTAAAATGTTATTTTTAATATCTGACTTGCCTAACAAACTTTGACAAGTAGAAAAACAGAGCAAACTCCATTGTACCTGCAGTTATTATTCTTAAGATTTTTTATTGTTTAAATATGTGCAAGATATAATGTACTGATGTCATAGTTTAACATTTTGGTTTTGGCTTCTCTGAGTCATTTTATTGGGGGCCTTCAAATAAACAAATCAAGTTCGTTACAGCTTTTTCTAAAGGAAGCAAGTAAATGATTGCTGGTTTTAATACATTTCCTTCAGCTGGGCAACTACATAAAGCAATGCTAATGCTTAAGAGTAGCTATATCACCTGAGTAAAATCACAAAATATGTTTTCTCTGTGGCATGAATATGTACTGGGGAGAGTTCAACGTGAGAAATTTTACAGTATGTACAAGGAGCGATTGGGCTAAGTTAAAAATTTTAAATTATATACGATTTGCATCTTGTTCAAGCATTATGATCAAAAATTGGTGGATTTATAGAAAGTAAATAAGCTAAAATGATAGACTTCATTAGGTTCTTATAAACAATTATATGGAGTTTGGACAGTCCTGTTATTGGCTTGATGAACTATGTTGTTGTGATCTTTATATAGAAATGAGAAGTTCGACTTAAATCAGGGAGTTATTCCTCATCCTTGTATCAAGAGAGAATGACAGTATTCTATAATACATTGTAATGTATACTTGGTGATAAATGGATTGGGTGCTGTCACAAGTCATCAGGTTGGCTTTGAAGATGTATGACTAGAACGTAAGCAACTTTTTATCTTACTGTCGATATTTATCAATTTATAAATATTGCTAAAGTGAATTTAGATTTTTATTATTAAAATATGATGCAAACTGTAATCTGCTTAGACTTGTTTCTTCTGCTTTTTTTGGCTTACGACGAGACATTCTCTGTCTCATATCGGTACATTCGTACACTTCTGAGGTTTTCACTTTCATTTTTTTTCTTGCCTGTTAAAATCAGTGTTTGATACTAGAATGTATAATACATGGAAAAAGCATATCCTTGATTAAATACATTGACAGATTATTCTGC
>NW_009204287.1:12500-33831 GCF_000690835.1 Fulmarus glacialis
TAGACTTTAAAAGCAAAAACAACGCAATTGCTTATGTAGCTGAGAAGCAGGTAGAGTTGGTAAGGTGGGAGCGGAAGGGCACCAGAAAACTGTTTGGGTTACTAGATGAGTGACAGGAGCAGTTGGGGTTATTAAGAAAGATAACAGCCATGTGAAGAACTGGAATTAGTCCATGGAAAAATAAAAACAAATAAAACCAACCCTTGCAGTACTCAGGAAGATATGTAAGTGGGATGTAATGATGTACTTGTGCCACTTTGTGGTGAACGTGAATGCAGACACAAGAGTATTCTGCATGCACTAGTCTCCTAAAAGCTAAGAATAGGGTTGACAAGTCTGTAGCATTTACTGCTGTTGTTTAAACCTAGAGAAGACAAAGTTGTGAAGATAGTTTCAGAAGGGGTGAAGCTAAGGTACCCTTCTTTGGACCTGGTTCAGCATCTATTAACTTCAGAGTGGTTGTAAGTACATTCATAGATGTGAGAGTTATGACAAAGGACTAAAAGTTCAGGGTCAAAGATGATAAAATGGACAATGAAGATAAATAGATAGAAGACTGAGCCGAAGGGAGATAAACGCTATAGTTACATCTGAGGAGGCTCTCTTTGCCTGTGAGAAGCACTTCTCCTTTGCAGTGAAAGAAAGATATAAATAACCTTAGCCAAAACAGAAACACTGGAGAGGAACGTTAAAAGTGCCAAAAGATCCATGTTATTGAAAATAATTTGATTTAAATGTAATCTTTGAGGACAGACTGAAGCTAAGGTCACCGAAAAGTATATTAAAGAAAGCTGGAGTATAGCTGAACTACTTGTGAAGCTCCATAGTGGGAAAGCTTGTGGTTATGAGAAAGGAGTACCATCATATAGCTTGACCAGTGGAGCTCTTCTGAAGTTAAAGGCAATATAACATGTAACACCAATACACAAATATAGTGGAAGTCCGTGAATAAGAGATGCCATATAATCAATGCACTGAAAAAAGACGAGGGAGATGATGTAACAGGAAACAAAAATGTTCCCTAACCAAATATATGTGTATTTACAAATACATATGATTTTATCTGAAATATTAAATTGATTTTAGTGTGAATTTAATTTGGTTAAGTGTAGCAAAGGAGAAATAATTATTTTAAATTCATGGGTTTTATGTCAGAATGACAGCAGTCACAACTGACAGCTGTTTGGTACAAGAGGTATTTCTGTCTTATTTCATTTATTTATTTCCATAAATAATTGTTTCTATCTGCATAGTGAGTGCAATCAGTATGATTTGTTTTTTCTCCTTCTTTAGGGATCTCAGAACAGAAAGAAGCAGAACTTGTATATATGTAAATGTCTAAAGAGGACCCTGCTAAGTATGTAGCTAATTTTAGGCAGTATACTAGGTCACCGATTCTGCATAGTGAACATCAAACTAATCTACAAAGAAACAGTTGGTTGTACTGAAAATTTAAAATATCCTGCAGTATGCCAGTCAATCAAAGAAACAAATGCCGTGTACATCCTCTCCAACACAACTGTGCAAATATTTTAAGCTATCAGGAGACAATCTGAAGATCCTTTTGAAGCTAAGTGTGATTTGTAGGAATTAGATTGGGCAGCTTCTCCTCGTAAGAGAATCGGAATGGGTGGATTTTACATCTTTGAGTGTGCATATGAGGCTCGAAATTACTTTGTAGTCACTTTGCATTACTTTGTATAGAGCCTTTGCAGCCATGGGGCTATTTAAGCCTGAACAGAACGTTTATTATTATATTGCATGGTATGAAGTGTTTATATATTGTTATTTATAATAATTCAAGCTTGATGTTGGATTTAGAGATTAATTAGAAAAACTAATGTGGTCTGTCTTTCAGGGATGGTAGTAATAAAGCATTGCCCAGAGTAGGCTGCTTCCAATAAAAAGCCATAGATGCTTCTAGTACTTACCTCTAAATTACTATTTGTTTTATTAATTTGAGGATTTATTTTAAATCTGTAAACTGATTATCTCTTCTTGTTCACAGTGAATCCTTCCACCAGCTGGCTTTGGCTCTTCTTCCATGGGGTCTCCTTTCCCCCATTCTTTCTGCTGGCTTTGTATCTGTCGTTGTTGGCTCAGTTTCTTTATCTACCCTCCACATTGTGCTCCCTTCACCTTTACCCTTTCTCATCTGTCACACAAACTTCTGCTTCTTTGTGTTTTTCTGTATCAAGCTTGATGCCTGTGCATACCAATCTTTTAGTCTCTTTTTATTTAGTAAAGAACGTCTCTCTGTGGCTGTTGTAGTTTAGGTGTTTTGAGAAATTGGATGTTTTGATCTCAGAATAGTATGTAATTGTGTACCAAATATTTGTAAATGCAGTCTTAAGAGACAGAATTAGCATGCAGTCCCATCCCAATGAAGTTGTTACCAACTTAATTGCAAAGATGTGTCTAGCTAAGTTGTAGATAGTTAGCAAACAATTTCTGTAAAGACCAAATGTTACCACGGGAGTCTCTACTGTTAAACTGTGCCTGAGAAATCTGGGGCTGGAAGGAATGACGAATTGCTACCCAAGTCCAAGGAGCTCAGCAGCATATCATCTCCCATCAAAATGGGTATGTGTCTGCTCAAAAAGAATGACTGAATAAGGTTGCAATGGCAATATTAAGTCATTTTCAGCAAGAACTTCAACATAAAAACTCTGGAAATAGATTGAGCCAAGGAAGAAATTCACTTTAAGCCTTAAGATTCAAGTTGTGATGTAAAGCGTGTCTTCTGCCTTGGGTTGCCTAGGAGGGGTACAGTCTTAGTCAAATAAAGAGAAGAAGTAACTTCCTTGAGAACGTGGTTTATCTGAGCTAACTTTAAACCAGCGTGTATGTTCTGTTAGTGTTGTATCTGCAGTGTTGTAGAGCACAGTAAAATCTCAACTGCCTGAATATTTACCCAGATTCTTTGACTTCTATGGTGTGCCCTGGGCTATGTCTGTCACAACTGGCAGTACCCACTAACCTAGCTAAAACTTAGCTCATGTATGTCTGTCTGCTTGTGCTTCAGTCACAGCAATGGGTGTGATGTACATGTGTTCCCTTATCTGGGAAGGTTATAGTTACTGATTTCTTCTGTGTTGTATTTTGGTGTACAGTTCCCTATATTATGCGCCTGATCATAATTGTTCAAATCATTAGGTCTTTAGGGTGATATTGTAATATACAACATGTATATTGCAACATGTATATATGACATAAGTATATGTAATTTTAGAACGTGCTACTTTTATAAATCAAAACCAAAACACTTTTAACCTAATTTATGTTTGTCAAGATACACAGCGTGATCCCAGGAGAATCCATATATTTTTTGTTTGTTGCTTTCTTTAGGCTGTATGATCTTTTTGTATACTTACATTCTTAAGGTTCATCAGTTGCCTCTCTCCAAACTGTGCAAGAATCTAACTGTACTTTAAACTTTACTGCCAGTTTTCACATTTAAAAGCCTTCATGCTGTAATTTGTCATCTCAGAGTACTTCTTTGAAATTCTTTCATCAAAATGAAAAGAGGAAGGAAAGATTGCTGTTCCCTGTATGTCATATCTCCAGGTATCCTATAAATAATAAACTTAGTGTTTTGTTTTATTAATCCTTTTAACTTTATCCTAAAATACAGAAAATTATAGCAAAGCTCTCCAGTAAGTAAGAGGGCTTTCCTTTCACAGATTATTCTTCCAGATGCAGCATCAGTCCATCATCAGGTGCACTCCAAACATATGCATCTGATTGATTATTTTTTGTACTGAAGACCACCTACAAGCATCAGAAACTGTTTTTTTTTTTTGCCTAAAAGTTGTTTGTCACAAGTGATTTTGTGTTTTAGGCCCTCTTTTTTTGCCTATAGAGTGTTCTGTGGAAACAAACAGTTCATTTTGTGTTGGACTTTGAGGCTTTGTTATCAGTTTCCTCAGGAGAAATGGCAAAGAACAGCCTATCATCTCTTTCTCTTAAATCGTAAGAAACAAGCCATAAGAAACCATCCAGTCCTAGACTTCAAGATTTGGTTTCACAAGTAAATAAAGTTAACGATAGAATCCATGATCTCATGTAGACAGCGATAAAGTGAGCAAAGTTCTCATGCTTATGGATCTGGGATACAAGATACACTGAACCTGCTGTTGGAAATTATCCTGATTTCAAACAGGATTGTTTCTAATAGTCCTTTGTCACAGCTAGTCCTGCTTTAGGACAGTAATGGTGAAAAAAAAAAAAAATCACAGAAAGCAAAATACAAACAACATGAAAAATGCATCATGGTTTCTATGAAACACTGCCTTGTACAAGATACTGCCTGTCTGGTGTTTATAGTGAACTTAGAAAGAAGTAGGAACCCTAGTATGCTTGAGGTGTTATTTCAAACAGTGAAGAGAAACACGGTTTGAGTGCAATTATCTAATGTTGTAATGCGGAGATCCTCTATGTGAGTGCGTGTATTTGTCCTAAATCAGAACATCTACCAGGTCCTTCCAGGTGTGGAGGACCTAAGACATTAGGAAACAGAAATCCTTTGTATTTTCTACCAGCCCCTTTCATAACAGAAAAACCTTTCTAGCATCCTGAATACATACATGTTCACTTTCAGTGTTTTAACATGACAGTAATCATGTTAGGAAATTGTCATCACAGACTGAAATGTAGAGCAGATCCTATGCAAGATTTGCTCCTCTTCCTTCATAGACTGAACTTTCAGGGGAGTTGATGACCATGCTTCAGGAAGTGAGCGTAGCTCCAGCTGAGAAGGTGAATATCCTCTTCTTAACCTGTATCCTTGGAGTGACTGATGTGCAGTAAATGCATCATTAATGTTAATTGTGTGAAGTTTAAGTATTTTTTTAATAATATCTGAAGTATTTCTCAGAAATCCTAAGAAAATGAGAACAGAAACTTTAAATTATGCATTTAATGGAAATTCAAGCAGTATACATAAATACTAAGCCAGACTTCATGAAACAGTTGCTTTTGGGATTCATAACATTTGGCGAACAGGTGCAGTTGTGTCATTGTTTGTGAGAACATCAGTGAAGATGGTAGAATTTATCTAAATTATATGCAGTAATGAGATACACAAAAAATATTTTTGTCCTTTTAGAAATGTCTTTAACATTAGCCTTTATCCATTTGCAGTCTTACATGTTTCTCAAAGTTTTTTTGAGGTTATACATGAATTAGAAACATGCTACCATACTCACAGATGTCTTTTGAAGTTTCAAAGACATAACAAACCCGGAAATGTTAAATGAAATCTGTCCTACAGAATATATTCTAAAGCATTGACTTAACAAAGAAAACCAAGGAAATTGGGTAAGTTGATGCATTATTTCATTCCCTCTACTTTTTATGAATCCTTAAAATTCTATTAAAACACTCAAACATGAGTTACTGAAAGGTGTGCTCTGCATACCTGGTAAATATGAAAATGAAGAGGAAAGATGGCTATGTAAAATGTCCTTATGGGTTTCGATGGCAATCGATGTTAATGTTTCTTAAATATGTTTTAGTGAGTAAATGCATCATGAAAGTTAGAGATTTTAAATTATTTTCTATAATTGATCTATAGAGAAAGAATAGGGTTGCTGTATTCAAAAGCAAAAGAGAAGGCAGCAGTGGTTTATTAGATTGGAAAGGATGAGGAGCTATGAATTATACTGGGGGCTTAAGTAAGCAGAGACCAGAAAAGGAAGATGAATGGCGGAGTGGGAACTGAAGGTTAAGAAGCTCTGGAGCCCCTGGGACAGAAGAAACTTGGGTTAGGAACATCCACGCTTGTTGTGAGCAGAGCAGCCTTTGTGGCCTGTGATGTATCCAGGACAGTCCTTCCCGCAGATGATGCTCTGTCTCTATTTCATTTCTTGGCTCTCACCCACATTACTTGACATTCCCTCTCAAATGAATCTCTCCACTTCTTTACAGCCCTCACCCATCCTTCCCTCTTGCACACATCTTTTTTACAGCCCCAGCTTCGCAGTTCACAGCCTCAACACCTGTGGACACTTTTCCTTTTCTTTTGGCCACCTCTGACCACTGACACCTGTCCTTGCCCACTGCAGCTGCTGGGCTCTTCACACAAGGAGAAAGCACCTTGGTTTTTGGCATGGTATAGAAACTGCACTTACTGAAGTCTCTGAAAAAAATGCTGTGCTAACATGCCTGCCTTCCCCTCTACTCTCAATGAGACAAAGGAGAGCAAGTAAGCATATGAGGCTGAGAACAAACTTGTACTTGCTCAAGTTTAGTCTAACATAATGCATAACATAAACTCTCTTACTTTTAAAATCCAAGTCGATCAACATTAACAATATAAAATACAGAATAGGAAGCATATTTTGCATGATTTGTGTTGCAGTAGAACGCTGAAAAATGCAAAATAAACAAAGCCAAATTTTATAAACTCAGAAAAGTATACTGAATTCAGTATTTTGTGTGTTATTTGAGCTCTCAGATTACATAAACTACTTGCATGAGAAAGTATGACCAATGCTATCAAACCTTAAAAATTGCATCATCCATTTTTTTAAGAGTCCAATTGTGGAGTAACATTTTACAAAATGAAAGTAGAAATATATTTCAGATAAATACCTTGGCACTATGGATTTCTTTGGATTTGGCCAGTAATCTCTAAGATTAGAGTTGGGTAGCTAATGTCAGCTAACACCAAATATTATAACTTATTTGTGACTGTGCCATACAGCAGAAACAGTAGGAGATGCATAGCAGTAGAAAGAAGAAAAACATAAATTTGACACAATAAATTTACACTGAAAGTGCTTTAGGGAGCAAGCCTCCTTAATTGAAGAGGACATAAGCACTTTTTATCTGCTGTGTTTAATAGAGAATGTGTAACACATTCCTAAAAATAAGCATATACTTGAAGAGCTTAACTGACACAAAGGTAATAACTTAACAGGAGTCATGGAATAAAAGCCTGTGTATTCCCTGAAATAGATAATTTAAGGATCTTATTTTACAGTCATGAAAAGTACGAGCTCATACTTAAGACAAATGTTATGTTTACATGTAGCATTGTTGCTCCAAATTTCCAAGAGATACAGTTAACTTCTTTCAATTTTCCGCCTTTATCCTTTAGTCCTTAATTATACAGTTTATTAAAGGGCTATGAGACTTAGCAGTAAATAAGTAAACTCGGTGGTAAGGTTTGTAAACTATTGCACCATGAACATTTTTCTGTGTTCCAACACAGTAGAATGAGTTTAAACATCACCACTCAATGTAGGGGCATTCTTTAAAGATACGATCTTCAGCATATTTTAGCCTTGAGATATCCAGACTTCAAGATCAGTTGGATCCAAAGTAGTATAAAGGGGAAAAATGTATACCTTTAAAATTCCAATTTAAGTTATTTACATTAGAATGAGTTTCTTTTTCAAAATAGCCCAGCTTAAATTTAACATTTAAGGTATGAAAATACTTCTATAGGTCTAAAACTGCTGCAGCCTACTATAAGAATTTAAATAGATAAAAAAGACCTGTTGGATTGGTGAATTCTCTTAAAATTTCAATGAAACAAGCCTTCTGCTTTTTAAATTGCTGTCAGAATCAAAGGAAGACATGCTAAATTTCTGAGTCTAGTCATTCTTTGTAAATATGTTGCCGTGTCATCCATTTAAGTGTCTATCATTAAAATGTTTTTAATTAGAATGAATGCTAGTACTTGCCTGTTTTTTATTGCAGAAATACATTTCTGAGGCACAGGAACATGCTTCTGTTGTCCCTCAATGGACATACTAATTCAAGGCTGAAAAATCCAGTGGTAACTAAAAGGGCAATCTAACTTGTTTTCCTTTTCCAGATTATTTCCCTTGCAGTTGAGTACCTAACTAATTTTAGAAACCGTGGGAGGATGTTTCTTTATGTATCTCTATATATCCTTAGCCACTTTTGAAAATATGCCTCTGGTTACCAGACACTATTGGCCAGTTCACTCACTGGAGTAAAATAGTCCTTGTATAATAAATGACGAAACTTTAGATACTTTAATAATCTAATAAATACAAACAGTTTTAAGATACTATTTTGAATCCAAAATAATAATCCAAATAATTTCCATCTCAATGCACTATAGTAAGATAAAAAATAAAGCAATATTATTTTCTAAATAAGAAATATATCCTACTTAATTAAATGCAAAAAAATTAAGGAATTTAAATGTGCATTTCATAACAGCAAAAAGAAGCAACTAATTTAACGTATGAGCTCGTGTTTTATTGAGCAGCAGCATAGCCTAATGGTTCAATGAATCAGTGACAAAGAACTTTTGCTTAGGCAAATACAAAACAAGATTAAAAACCTACTATTTAAATCAAGGGTTCCTGCATGCTGTTTTAAATTGTCATTAAAACTGGTGATTTAAACCATTTGATTTAAATCAATCCATCCTGTGAAATGGCCAAATAAGATTTTTGTGAGAAAAATACAAAATGCATAGCGTTTACCTAGGGGAGCAGAACAACACTCTTGGAGCTCCCTCTCCTCCCCCACCTTCCCCCGCCTTTTGATAAGTGTATCACAAGTCTTTAAAAGTACATTATCTTCACCTGACACAAATATATTATGATAAACAGGAGTTGACTTCCCCCCCATTTTTCAGTGCATGCAATACTCTTAAGTATTTGTTTAGGGATTTTAAAAAACAGAGAGTGCGTTGGACAGGTAATAGACTGGTCTGGAGAGCTGCTTCAACTCACCCTCAGAAACGTGCGTCAGTTTACCTCGTGGTGGAATTGAAAAGCTCCCTTTATATTTGTTCTGTTATTTTGGAGTGACAAATTACAGTCTTCATTTCTGAAGTTTATCTGGTGTCCGGGTCATTAAACACTTAAAAGGCAACTCTTAGGGAGATATTTCTGAAGGCCATGGGTGCCTCGGGGAACCAGCTCCCCCAGGCTCACTCCCTAGCCATCAGAGGGAAGTAGGCTTTCATGGTCTTGCGTGCAGCTGGGAAGATGGAGCGTATTGTGCTCCTTCAGTTGGCCACAGAGTCAACAGACCTCAAGTGATTTCTTTTTTGCAGAAAGAGTGGTCAGCCTGAAGCTGTAGGAGATGAGCACATGGCTCCTGCAAATATCCCCCGTGGTGGGAGTCCCTCCAGCTACTGAGCGTGGGGAAGGTGAGGAGCAGCGAGTTGCCCTGGCCCATCCCGCTGGCCCATCTCACTGCACTCGCTCAGCTACAGGACAGGGCTACAGAGTGACTGTGCTTCTCGTCCGTGCCCTCAGCAGCTGTAAAGGGCCTGGGAAGTCCTCCTTCCTTCCCATGTGAAGGAGTTGTCAGGTGTTCAGTTGGAATCATTCATTGACACAAAACACTGTGCAGCAGCAGTGCACCTGAGGTGGTAAAATTCAGATTGAATCGACAATACAGAAAGTTATATGTTATTAACATGCTGATTCATACCAAAAGACTGATGTGTGGGTAAAATCTTGTCCCTGTTCAATATATGAGGCTGGAGTTTCACCCTAAACCAAAAGAAATGTTTACAATACTAAAAAGGCAAAGAAAGAAAACCCTTCATGTTTCAAGTATTTAAATAATTATGGATCGGTAGATAATTTGTTCATTGTATATTTTGATTTTACAGGGATTGTACAGTCTTACATAATACTGGGAAATCCTCCCATTACTGATGTCTTCCAGTACTTACGCTGTCCCACCTTATGGAAGTCATAGAAATCAATTAAAAGGCAGTTTTAGCTAGCTGTGCAGATCAAATTTATAGAAGAGTTTCTCATCAAATTAAAATTAAGGGAACGTTTCTACTCTGAAGCCGCTCAAAAAAGAGGTGAATTTTAATACAAGAGCTCTACCATCTGTAAGAATTTGTAATAACAAGCCAAAATTAGAACAGGTAGAAAGGGGGAAAGGGGTTAAAATGAGTAGCTGTACTGCACTACATCTGTGCATCTGATTTCACCTGTTTCAGCTCAAACACTATTTTTAAAAATGTTTTTATTAATCTCTGAGAATGACAGGTGTCAAGAGCCTTTTGTGATACACACACAAAAAACTTGCGGTCAAGAGGTCATATCACTGCAATGTATTAGGCAGTAGCCTTCTCTCTTGTGGAATTTTCCTTATTTGAAGTGTTTCCAATGAAAGATGCTTGCTGTAATGCACATCAGTAAAATGATCTATTTGGGAACAGCTTTACATGGTAAAGGAAGCTATGAGAATACTTCGGTATTGTGTATGTCCTCTCTCTTAACAATTGCGTGTTCTGAACTCTCTGGGATGCTATAAAGCACACAAAAGATATATGGCTTACAAGAACATACGTGTTTTGGGATTGAATTTTATAAATACTATTCTTGTCATGAAAACAATCTTTTGCCTTTTTTTTTTTTTATACTCCTTAAAGAGAGTTCTGATGCCCTGAATCTGAAGCTGTGTATTTCGCTATGCTATCCTTCGGTATTTTCTTTGTATTTTCCTCACTGGCTGTGAGCGCCACAACTCATAAAAAAAAAAATGCAGTATGCAAAATAAAATGTTTACACACACAGAGAGAAAACAAAAATGAAATGGTTTGAAAACTTGCTCTGGTGTACTTAAAGTAAAGGCATTTGTTATTTTAAAGCAGCCACGTATGAGGCCAGTTTCAGAGGTTCTCCTTGAGCTCTGTGAGCCTAACAGACAAATTCTTACGGCTGCGTTTCGTCTTTGGGTACATAAAAGCTTGGGCATATACCTGCCTGGGCAGGTATTTTCAGGCAAGTTACGTAATACGGTACATAATCATTAGGGAAAAAAACAATAGTGGTGAAGATTTTGAACACTTATATAAGGTTCCGTTTTGAAAATGTGTCTTTTTTTGACACGCCAGTCTCCAAAGCGGTTCGGCCCAGAACCTCGTGAAATAGTTGTACGATGTGGTGATCCTGCTAGAGATGTTTTATTTTCCATTTTTGTTCAGTTGTTTTAGGTAGGTGTGGAGAAGACAGATTAGTGACAAAATTGCAAAGATATGCGATAAACCCGCTTTAAGATACCCACATCAAAGTAGGGTCTCTAATTAGGGATTTAGGAAAGCTGGATTATAAAAACGGGAGCCAGTCAAATGTTCCTGAAGTGTCCTCAGGGGAGGAGGAAGTGCTCGCTCAGCTCTTCCGTGCCCCAGCATCATGCATGGGAAGGACTGGGAGACTCAAGGAGTGTATGCTTTTAAAAAGTGAAGTGAGATGAGGAGTGGGTTTTTTTCTGTCTCTGGCAGAAGCAGGTTTATTTTGTGCCTCTGGATCAGGATGACGACCAATACTGCTTGCATTGCATGGGTTTTGATGCAGGGAAGTTCTGCTAGATTTACATTGCAAATTGGTAGGAAATTATATTTTGATTTTTAAAATAATGTTCTTAATTTCTTTTCGCTTCTGGCAGTGCTTGTGCAGCATGTTTACATGTGTAGACAACTGTGGATTTAAAAACAATTGTCCTGCTAGTTTTTATCGATTTGAGAGAAGAGAATGGAGGAGAGGACTCCAGGACGGAATATTATGATTGTTACCAGGGCTGAAGACTTGGGCAAAAGATACATTTCTTTGTTTAAAAGTCTGCAAAAGCACAGTAATTTTGGATGAGACTGGAAGAACAGTGCAGAGGCAGGATAGCCAGTTGCATCTACAGGAGGAAAAAGAGGAATGCACAGAAGATAGGGGATGGTAGTTACAGGGAATAGGAAGGCAGCAAACATGGAAAAGAATGGAATAAAAGTCAGTGAGAATAATGAAATGTAGAGGAATCTATAGCCATAAGAAACTTTTCAAGTCGTACTTAAAAAAAATTGCTCAGTGTTATGCTTCCAGCCCACAATTTACTGATAGCTGTTTTCAGTAGTTTGAGCAACGAAGACTAATGAGAAATATGAAAAGGAAAAACAAAAAACAGTATCTGGGAATGAACAACAGTTCAGGAATTCTATTGTGTTTCTGATTGCTGTATAAAGCCTGTTCCTCACTGTTACCTCTTTTTATGGTATTCCCTAGAATGCACAAAACGTTAGATGTCAAGATCATAGCATTGAAATAGAGATGTTATGAACCTCTATTCCTAGTTAAACAGTCTATCTCTAACAATCTCCTGAAAATTGTTATTTTGATGCATTTATATGTATGGTGATCTTTAGGGGTAAAACTAGAGGGCTAACTGTTATAGCTATGGTGGGATGGGAATGAAAATTAGAGTTTAGCTTTGTGTTTTGTGAGGATGAACAATTTGGAGAATAGGCCAATTCTGAAGTTCAGGTGTAATACTGTTGCCAACATTAAATATGTGATCACCATTCTGGTAGCTGCAACAGGAAAAGGAGAGACCAAACACAAAAATTATAGTTGTATTTTTTTAGCTTTAACTATTTTTAAACAGCAGAATATCAGAACCTGTGTAGAACAAGATAGAAAAGAAAAATCCGTAAGGACTGACTTTGGATTTGTTAAAGGAAGGGCAATGCAGAAGGAAGGACAAAGGAGTACACAGAGACAAAAAGGGGTAAGCAGAAACAGGAGGAAAGAGAGCTTGCAGAAGACAGAATTAGAGTTTATCCTGGAAGTGATAACATTTTTGCAATCTGTGAACGTGACAGTATGGTATTGAACAACTAAAGAGCAACCATTGCAAATGTAGTTAATACATTAATATAGTATTCTAGCTTCAGTCATTCTGAAAACTTCCCTCTGACATCATCTGCTGTGATACTAGATTGATGGAAATGTCTTGTACTAAATTTGTACTCCAGCCTTCAGACTATCTTTGGTCTGTCAGTCTAACAGTCTGCACACAGCTTCTAATGTCAATGGCGTTATACAGTTAAGGCCAATGCTCATGTATTTTACCACATCCTGGAAATGTATTTCATTATTTTTTATAAATAATGAAGACTGGCCTGGAAACTTAGGTTCATGGCTTTGATTCACTTAGTAGCCGTATGTCTTCCGTGCATGAATAAAGTTTTATAGAATTGTAATAGAGTATACATAGGAAGGGAATAATGTAAATAACAGTAATGCTTTGGCATGTAACTGAAGTAAATAAGAAGTGGTTGAGACTTAGTTTCTCAAATTTGGGATGTAGAGATTCTTGACAGTATTCTATGGGGTGGAATAGGAAGCTGAAATAATCTTAGATAAGGTAGACAAATAAAAGCCTCAAGAAGAGGTGCATTAAGTGTGCATTAAGGAAGAAGAAGTGCATTAAGGAAAATTTCTCTTCCAAAGTATTGAAAGCTCTCAAAACCCAAGGCTCCCTGGAAGAGGAGTGTTCAGTATTTCTGAGGACAGCATCCTAGGTCATTAGTGTAAGATGGAAGAGCATCCAGCCTTCTTAAAAGCTTGTTGGGGCATTAGTGAGATCAGTGAGAGATTAGTGAGGTTCCTGTCCCAACTGTGCTATAATAGTTTTCGGTAACTTTTATGTTCATTCGTTAGTTTGGAGCTTTCATGATGTGTTCCCCCATTTTACAGACAGTAGGAGACTGTTACTGTTTACAAACCTGTTTATTCTGAAAACAATTTATATACTGTAGAAGTTGAACATGTGCGTTGAATCAAGATTTTAAAATCACAACACTCAATATTCTTGAGTGTTTATTTTTTTAGTAGTAATTTTCTGAAGGGTTGCAAAACAGTGATGAATTGATTGCCCTTACGTGCCTTATGTGAGAAAAGAAAGAGCAGTCAGGTGGGTCCAGTCTGGTGTAACTAAAGTACATTAAAGACCACAAAACTGGAAGAAAATATAATAAAACTTTAAAAAAAAAAAAGAGAGAGCTAATACACTTCTGTTTTTTTTTTTTTTTTTCAATTTAAGTAATGAGTGTTCTAATTTTGTCATACTCTAAGCTAGTCATTTTTTCATGGATAAATATTCCCTGATTTTCATAATCAGACTACTTGGCTTGGCAGCACTGATTATTGTTTTACCAATGTTTTTCATTCACAAATGTCAGTGATTCAAGCAGCCAGTGACAAAGTTGAAATGAAGCATGTTGCCCGATTTTAGAAAAAATATCCCTGCCTGAGAACAGCACCCAATTTATTTTTAGATTAAAGTTATCTTAAAATCCTTAGAAGGACGACTTCATACTTTTTTTTAACATTATGTCTAAAAGAAAAGCAGGTAAGATTGACATATTTTGCAGTCTTCCTTAGTGCCATTATATGTGTATATGTATATACATATTTTTATATATGTGCCATTATTTATATGTATATAAATACTGGAACATTTTGTGTTACAGATTTCTTTTCAAAGTAAAATGGACATTTCTGCTTATTAACAGAATTGGAGGATTTTTTAATAGTTGTGTAATACCCCTTAAAAAAATTCAGTACAGTCTAGTTGCCACAGCCAATACATATATTCCCTTAAGCATTGCAAAACAAATATTTAGCATTGCATTGTGATTCAAAGACACAATGCTGTAGGAGAAAACAGAAAAAGTCATTTACAACAAGTCAGCGGCAGAATATTTTTATAGTGCTGTGTTCATCTTCATGGTCCCACACTTTCTTGGTTGTTGATGAGATAAATTGGTATCTGCTCAGCCTTTTCTTCCTGGCATCCAGTTCTGTGTTACCAGGGGCTTAATTTTGTTGGGGCAATCTGTGGCTATTTCGGTAGGAAAGATTTATGCTTCATTTTTGCTGCTTGGGTGATGTGAATCAATTGTATTCAGGGATGAATACAGACCATTGATTTTAGAGGGCTTTGTATCTGCTCAGCACTTTTTAACAGTCTCTTATTTGGGTGTCTTATGTTTAGGCACCTAAGTTTGAAAATGGTGTCCTAGATGCATTTGCAGAAAGATAAAAGGGCTTGGTGGTATTGATTTTTAGTTAAAGCAAGACAATGATGATTCATTGCTGAGCTGTTATATCCAGGCAAAACAGGCAAAGCGATTCTCATCACTTAGGCATAACTGCAGTACAGCATCCCAGGAAACTACAGCCTGTGCTCTTATCAAAAGACTGACTACATTTTATCAAAATTTCACTACGGAAAAATGAACCCTGTCTTAAGAGTAGCACTGTTTTTTTTCTTTGGTATTGAAATATGATCCATACTTGGCATTCAGTTTTAGGTTCCCCTTTATATAACTGGGCATAATTCCTACATAAAAGGAGAAGAACTTTTTTGGGGGTAATGATAATTCAAAAGTGATAACAGAAACTCCCATGGCTAATTATATTTTTTACCATTATGTAAATTACATAACCCTTTTGTGTAAGACTTGATTCACAAAAGCAGTTTAGGGTGGAGTTGGCATTAGGTTTCAGAAGTCAACTTAGTTTGTAGGTGAGTCTGCATCTGGTTGATAGCAAAACTTAATCAGCATGTCGTCCTGAGATGTATGGACACAGTTTTTCTTTGTCCAAGTCCAGGTGTGATTCCTGACTTGTGCTTCCTATGCTTAACTGAATTTGATTAACACACCTATGGCTTAAATCTTGAAAACATCGGTGCTAGGTATGTTCATATTCCATGAGTGTATCACAGTAAACCTAAATTAAATAAGCTCTTCAGAGAAAAAAGTCATGCCAAGAAACTTCATCAAATGTGTATTTGTACAAAAAAATGTGTGTGTATTTATCCCAGACTATAGTAGTTGTGGTGAATGGTATTTCTACTGAATGTTGACCCAAGCATCACTATAAAGTTCTGAACGAATGTCTTTCTTTGAATGTCTTTGAAAAGTAGACTTGTTAAAATCCCATAATTAAAATCCTGTCGCGTTTCTCAATCACAGTCTTCCAGAGAAATAAAGAAGAGTTAAGCTCGACTTCATAGTTTTCCCTCCAAATATTTCTCATTTTCAGAAGTCTGTGTGCTGAGTCTTTTAATATTTTTGGGACTTGTACGGTAGTACAGGGTTGGCTTCATTCAATCTCTTGTTTCGTTGCAGTTCCCAAGCAGTGACTAGAAACATTAAGCCACGTGTTCACTAAGCATTCTGTAAGTCTTGCCAGTTTTTAAGAAGGTAGTAATAGTAAATGCATATGATGCAGACCCCATTACAATATTTTCAAAGTAAATCCAAATAAGCAGAATAAAAATCCTAAGTAAAATGCACTCCTATTAAGAATCTGTTGCAAATGTCCTGTAACAAAGGCAAACTTCGAGCACGTTCCGTTAGTCCCCTAAATATATTGGTACAATAAGAACAATTTTATATGGTGAGGGTAGCCTTGTTCCGCTTGATGACCATTCTGAATTACATAACTTGTTATATTTTTCTATTTAACTAAACATACACTTCTTAAGTGCTTTATTATGTATTGAAAGAAATATTCTATAGTTCTTTGTTTATAAAGTTGAAAATTTGAAGAATTTATCTGATTAAAATAGCTATTTTAAATGTATCTCTCTGTGAGATAGCCACAAACATTAATTTCTTCAAATTTATGGTTTTTACCACCTGTTTGAGTGTTAAATGTCTGTGTATGTCAGTTTTAAATTTCTTAGCCTAAGTGAGAGTAATTCTTTGGGAATTCCCATATTTTTTGCTTCATTTATGTTAAATAGTTGGCCAGATAAAACACATAATATTGCTAATAGCCTTGAATATAGAGAAGAAAATGTACAAAGTGGCACTTATTAATCAAAGATCACAAACCAGATGATTATGAGAAGGTTCTACTCAGCTGCCTAAGTAAGACAAATGCAGTGTATTAATACTAAGAAAGCTACTGTCCCATTATATTGTAAGTTTGATGTACACACAGAAGCAAGGAGTTTCATATTAAGACTATTTTATTGCTGCCTTGTTATGGCTGTATAATGTAGCTAAAGAAATCACAAGAAGTTATGATTGTGAGATACACAGAATATAATTTAATCTCAGTTTTCAATTGTTTCACTTGGGTTCCAACCAGGTTCACAGGAAGAAGGGATTGAGGCTGCCGTAGGTATCATTTTTAGTATGCTGTGTTACACTAAATGCTATAGGTGTAACTGTAGAAAACCTTGGGAGGTGGAGGAGGTCTCTTACAAATCTAACTAATTTTCATATGTACTTCAAAATAGACTAAATTATTATATGAAATATATGTTGTGTGTATATGATTATGTCATCTCAGTTTACATGTGGGGATCTTTGATCTGGTTATTACATTGTCATCACTGATACAAGGAGAACCTTCCAACTGAATAGCTATTAAATATTGAAATGTTCTGAAGATAGTATGTGAAATTAAATATTTAGTTTTGCATAATATCTTCACAGAAATGTTTCAGCTGTTTTATATCTCAAGAAGATACTAGAACATAAGATCTCAATATTGTATGAACTAATAGCTTGACAAATTTCATAAATGCTGTTTAAGGCATATACAATTCTCTATACTTTGGTGTATGAATATAGAACTAAAGGACTGGAAGTGGTTTCCTTGGTTGTGGAGTTCAGTCATCTCCTTTTAAAAGGAGATCTCAGAAATTTCTAAAACTCCACATAAGTTTATCCAGCTCCAGATGCATGCATGCATGCAGAGTTTGGATTCTTACAGCTAACAAAACTTGCAAATGGAGCAGGTAAGTGAATGGGGAGAGAGATAAGAGGTAAACAATGTATTAGAAAATTAATTAAGAAGCTCTTATAACCAATCCAAGTAACTCATCCCAGGAAAAAAAAACAACCCACACCAAAAAAGCAAAACACCAAACAAAAAAATCCCAAGCAACCACAAGATTGTACATAAAATCCTCATTTCATTACCTTCAGCTAGATTTTTGCCCTAGGCTTCAGTGAAGCCTGAATTTCACCCTGTGTTCTCACTACTAGCAGATGAGCCTCAGTAACAACCGATATTAAACTAGACTAAGATAGCTCTCGTTTTCTATAAATCAAAGATGTTCACATAAACAATTACCAATTGGTGGCAGACTGCCAAGTGTATATTTCTTACTGTAACCACCAGTGATCATCATGGGGATTGTCATGCTTTTCCCTCTTGGAATCTACGTTCCAGAATAATTGTACTAACAGCTTATTCACAGCTTGTTAAATCATACTTGATTCAGGGAAATATTTGGGCAAAACAGGGTGCCTCCAACATACTTCATGAACAGAGCAGACAACCAGAAGTCTTGCGGTAACAGATTTATTCAGCTTGATTCGGGAAAATGGCTTGGGTTAAAGGCTCTGATTGAGCCTCATTAAAACCATTGGAAATGGTACATTGACTCAATGAAAAGATTGAGAAAATAGTATATTTTTAGCTTCCTTGCCTTTAATAGCTTTAGGATCTTCCTCTTCTCCCTTTCACCATTATGGACCCATTGACTTTGGTGAGATTTTGGTAATAGTATCGTAAATGAGTGGCCACCACTTAAATTGTTTCCTATGTGGTATTAATGAGCAGTATGATACAAATGTTCTGTTTGATACCTCAGTTAGGATTTTAAATAGTCTCCATAAAACTTCATAGGTAACCATCATCTGTCCATCAAGGGAGAAGTGTAATATATACATGAGGTTAGCCCAATCAGTAATATGCTTAACCAAATGCTTCCTTGCTGACCAGCTGGTGCCTAACAGGTAAGTGGTCCTTTGGGTTCAGGATCCCTGTGGGATCCGTTCTTGTCCCTTCTAGCCACAGGGCAAAGTGAATCCCAAAATTTTAGCTTGTGCTTCTTTAGTCATAGCCCATTTTAAGTAGCTGTATGCATGCTTTGATTTTGTGTAGCTCTCTTATTGGAAAACTCTTGTTAACAAGTACTGAATTTATGATCGGACACAAACATGTCTTAATCTAACGCCAAGCATAAGAAGAAAAATATCATTCTTTATTTCTCATACTAAGAGGTACAGCAATATCCAAACAAGTTTTCATTTTAAAAATGAGTAATCTTTCTTGTATCTATGCTAGTAAGACGATGTTTGACCTACAGGTTCCTCTTTATTTTGGCCTGTTACTGGCAAGCAATTTTATATGCAGTATGCCCCTTGAATTACAGTTGAAAATTGATTTTTTGCCTAGAAAGTATTGTTAAAAATTTTGTCAAGATGTCTAATGTTTTTAGTAACTGAAGCTGAACTATTTTTAAAAGGTGCCTGAGAGCCTGGTTTGATGTAATTAGTCATTCATGTTTAACTATTTTATTGTGATGCCATTAATCATGATCCCTAAATGTTCTTCTTCACTGTTACGCTCCAAAGGAGCCTCAGCACTTTGCAGGGTCAAGCAATAATAAGTAGTGATGGTTGCTAATAGACCAGTGCAAAAGTCAGTATCAGTAGCATGACAGAAGTGAAAATTCAGAGCCTTCTCTTGCATCATCGTCAAACCCAAAACACCCACTGAAGTCAAAAATCAGGGGCAAATGTAGGTCAGGATGTTTAGGTCACCATGAAACAAGCAGGGTAGATGTTCATTTCCTCTTGAATCAATGGCATCCTTTATTTTGGGCGGATTTTTGGTTCATATGTAAAACAAACAGCATCACTTCAGACCTGCTATCCAAATTAGAGCAGGGCACGACTGTTCATTGATTTCCTATTTGATTATGAGTGAACAAAAAATACAGAACTCTTTTTTAAAAATATGTTCTTGAAACCCTGTTGAAGAGGATCAAGAAATGGAACACATTAGGAATATAGCAGTGGTCCCTTGATCCGCCTCATTAGTTCAATGGGATTTCCAAAGTGCAGGTTTTAAAATACTGTTCCCACACGTTTTTTGAATTCTAATCAAAAGGTAAATCGATCAGCAGTAATGTCTTGGATGTAAAGTCTGCAGTTTAAATAGCTAGCCAGAAATTGCCCATACTTTTCTTGATATGTCTTTAAAACAATTGCAGTATGATGGGGTAGCAATCATTGCAAGCATAAGGGGACCTAAAAATATATTTCTTTCAGAGTCATAACAATAAAACATAGTTCCATTTGTACTTTTTGGAAGTAAAACTGATTTAATGTAAAAACAACTGAGAGTGGATTCATCTTTGGGTATTATTTTTGCTTAAGAAATCAAGTTGCAAATTGCACTTGGCAAAGTATTAAGGCTGTCATCATTAGCTAGTACCCATCACAGAAAATAGTCTTTTGTGCCTGCTAGAATATATTTTGGATAACAGAAAGTCCCATTAATATACAAAAAATACTGAAAAACATTTTATGTTGTAAATAAAAAATACTGATTATTGTGAAAATTATACAGAATTTTTTAGTAGCATTGTAACAGGTATCACGAGAAACATTAGAGAAGTTGGGTTATAAAGTACTGATTTTAAATAGATACGTTTTATTTTATGAAAAATGGGTGATCGATTTTTAACATTTTTCTAATTAAATCTAGTCAAATACCAGAATAAAAGTGCATGTGAAAGCAAATTTTCTAGCCTAATTTAATCAAATAAACTTTTTGGACAATATAAAGAATAGAAATATTAGTATGAGATGCTATTAAGAATGGTACAGTGTAACATAATTTCCCCTAATACTAAACAATTTTATTTAAGAAAACTTTCGGACTTTTCACTTACAGTTCTTTCAAAGAGATACTTTATTTTACTTTGAAATATGCTTTATGGTAGAGTTAGCTCTTCTGCTGATATTCGGGGATTTAAACATCAATAAAGATTGGAAAGCACAAGTTAACAGTGAATTTTGAACGGAAATACAGTAGTAAGCATTGTGGTCACCATCATAGTATGAGGGGGTTATGATTGCAGCTTTTTGGACAGAAAATACCATATTATGGCCATCCTGAGAACTATCTCAGTATTTTACCTTTTTTTTTTTAATGTCCTTTGGAGCTGTCATGCAGTTCATACTTGGAAAACTAACTTTTCTGGTTTAAATATTGGTAAGGTAAGAAAGTTTAAAAAAAAAAAAACGAAAACAAACCACGAAAAAAACAACACAAAAAAACCACAGAAACCGGTTTGTTAGGTACCTGATTGTGCTTGGGAGAGAAGACTAGGCTTTGCTTCCTTTTTATTAACCTCTGTCAGTCTCTAGATATATGCCCCTGTAATGCTTCTAACCACAATTTTGCAACAGGATTGTTAATAGAAGAGGTTAGAATATATTTTAGCAGGCGTCGATGAAAAAAATTATAATCCTGCTCTTTGCGATGCCAGTTAGAATATCTAAGAATTTAGATACTGCCTTAGAGAGAACCATGTTTAAAAAAAAAAAAAATGAGTATGTTTAAAAACTACATACATTTGTTGTTTTAAATTAGCTACTGAAAATGAACGTGTTTCCAGTTGTGTATGTAGTAGGATGCATACTATCTGATTCGAACTTCTTTCTTAGGAAGAGGTATGAGAGATCAGTATCTTTCTTAGAATCATAGAATCATAGAAT
>NW_009204288.1:0-8647 GCF_000690835.1 Fulmarus glacialis
CGTGGAAGGATCGATTCCCCCAAGTTAGGGTTTGATACGAAGCAGGTTGACATACTGAGATTTGTGGGGCGCTTTCCTTGCCTCCCACGCAAGTTTTAAGGAGGTGATACGTGAAATATTTGGATTTTAACAGGAAGGTGCAACTGAAAAGGGTAAAGTGAACGTGGCGCCTGCAGCCGTAGCCCTGTGGCTGTTGGTAATGCGATTTAAGTGTATTTCAGGCATAAGAAAGCTTAGAGATGTGTTGACTACTGTGTGAGGAAAGAAAGATGAAGCCTTTCTGGCAGTTAAATAATTCTGCGTAAACCAAAATAATTCTGGTTTGGCGTCTGCTTCAGCCACGTATTTATGCTCCCACCTGGTGCCGTAGGCAGTGGTTAGTCCCGTCACCTTTAATACACGTGAAGTTACGCGTGAGCTTCAAGACTTTTCCTAAACGAGGTCTGAACTGTACCTACCCTCGTGTACTTCTGCGGCCCTGGGTGTTATTACTAATTTATGAAGTGCCACACAGTTACTAACAGCTCGCTGCCCAAAGGATTTGCAGTGTGGGGATGCGGTGTTGCCTCTCCTCTGAACGACTGGTGCCATCAAGACCTTCCTGTAGCAGAAACGGTGTTGGTGCCCCTGTTTCCCTATTTGCCTTGTTTCCACAATGCTGACGTCCTTGCATTGCTGGCTATTTTCCACAACTCCTAAGCCAATGATGTTTAAATGGTCTCTCGTGCTGTGTATAAGAAATGGATTTTTTGTTGGACCCTTTCAGAAAGCAATGTTTTTTTATAAGCTGTACTAGAGACTCTATTGCTCACAGGCACTAGCAAAGCATAGAGACTGATAATTGAGTATGTCACTTGAAACAAAATACCTCAGCAACAGCGATAGTGGCATCCAATTCTCCAAAAGTATTAGACCAGAATAAGTGCCCTTTGTTTGATATAAACAGCAATAATTACAGTCTGCTTTCCTGCGTGACCTATAGCAGGAGTGTATTGTCACTTGCAGAATAGAAATGATGACCTCAATCCAAACAGCCTAATGCAAGTATCTTAGCCTGGATAGCTAGTTCTCAGCCAAACAAATTGTCATTGAGGCTGAAAAATAATATATTTTAGCTTAAGTTTTCCCCATATAATCCCTGTTCAACTGACTGCCCTTTTAAAATGGGCAGAAGTAAGTAGGATTTTATTTCTTCCCCAGACATGTATCGTTTTGACCACTGGATATGGCAGTTTCAGGTGTGTCTACAGAGGATTTAATGCATAGAATTAATGAGATGATCCTTAATAAAAGGGAGATACTTTTTTTTTTTTTTTGAGGCTCTAGTCTGCTGTTTCATGGGTGACATTTTTCATTAAAAGATCAAACTTAATTTAATATTAAACTTTTAATTATAGACTCAAGTCATCCATGCATTTAAGCATGTACATAATCTAAGCATATATATAAGTTCTGTTGAAGGCATGACCCCCTTGTAAATGCTGTGAGCAGTGTACTTCACAAATTACAGTTTTGCTAAGGTGCTCTCATCAGCATATTCCGCATAGAAAAACACTTACAAGGAATGACTAAATCAGAGTGGCACATAATTATATATATCTTATATATTTATATACGGTGCTTGTGCTTTGGATCTTTTTTCATGACATGTCTTTATGCCTGCTATGGGTTATAACATCAACAAGGAGATCATGATCCAGGTGGCAATTTCCTAAGATTTCTCACAGATGTTATACTGAAGTTCAAACTGCGTGTAAAAAAACCAAAGTGACAGGTGATTTTTAAAAGAATAAAGGCACTCAAAAATGAATATTGTCGGACTTTCAACACCTGCTAAATGCCTCACATAGCACATAGCTACATAGTAGGTGCCCAAGTACTTAAAAGGTCTAGCTCCAAGTGTTGTCAAGACTGAGGACTTGATAATCCACTCTTGCAATCTTTCTGCTCACTTCAAGGCTCTCCGGGTAATTAATGTGTTGTTTTTGTATGAACACAATCTCGTAATCAGCATCTCTGAAGTCTACTGTAGTGTGATAAAGCCTCAAAGGGTTTGCTTTTTTTTCTGTGGATTTCATTACATTAAATAACGTCCTATTAGATGAAGTCTTATCTTCTAAATTTTAAACTAAGAGCTGTTCCTTTTAACCTACTGGAAATTAATGGAGGTTTTGTAGAATGGATCTTCCTGACAGAACAAAGGAATATACGCTAAAACTGCTAGCGAAGTCTTGTTTGCCTTGAAACAATGGGAAATGACAGTTCTTTTTATATCTATCTAGTGTTGATAACTCTTACTGTTCTGTCACAAGACTTTTGGTATTTTACATAAATCCCCAGCTTCTGGACTCATGTGTTTTATACTCAACTTTCATTTGAAAATTAATTTCTAGCCCTTGTTATTATGGACGCTTCTTGGGAAAAGAAGTAAGTCTGCTGTACAGGATAACCAGCCTGTACCAAGAGCAAAAGGAAAACATTATTCAAGTTTTATTTGTTTAAAATCTTATATTTTTTGCGATTTTCCATTTCTTTATGACTGGGTTCATTGCTTTATCTCAGTAGAGGTTGACAGCTGTGGCATTTTTAATGAAAAGTCAGCATGTATCTCGGTAGCAGGAGAAAAAGAGAACTAAATTTTTTGTGCATTTCTATATCTTTAAACAGGAGGGATCCTTTTACTTCAATGTTAATATCTACCATGAGAAATCAACTAAGGAACTAACATCCCTTGTAATTGGGGCCTGTCTGATCAAGGGAATATTCATCCATGAACGAATAAGCAGAGAAACCTCCATAGATTGTTATGGATCCTGCTGGGTTTTTTTAATAACAAAATAATATATCAGATAATATTTTAGTGAAAATTTGTTTATCTTCAAAACTCTAATTTTTTTCCTTAGCTTGCTGAACCCGCCCAGTGGTTTTCTGTCAGCCAATTTCCCTCTCCCCCCATTCTTTTTTCAGTATCTCAGTTACAGTGTAACTGAAAGCCTGGTTTGTTTGTACAACGAAACCCGATTTCCCCAGATAATTTATTCCAGGAAATGGTGATGTCTGGCACTGCTAGAGAAAGCAAGACTTTGTGTTCTGGCTAATGGCAGGTACAAAGGGCGTGTGTGGCAGCCTTGTTATTGATTACACACTAAAGGAAAGCTGTTTTTCTGTGGGCACAAGAGCCTGTAAGACCACCAGGGGACATCTGAGTAACTAATGACCGCAAAGTACTTGCCAGATCATTCATTGCACTGGGAGATGGGTAAGCAGAGATTCTCTTTAGCCAATCTGCAGAAATATTTGGAGTTGTGCTCTTTCTCTAGGACCTAATGTGCTCAGAAGATCAGTTCTCCTCGCGGGGTATTACTCCTTTGGCTGGAGGGGATTATTGCCTGGATGAAGCTCACTTAAATAACAAGAAAGACGGAGATAACAGCTGTTACTGACAAATGCTTCTGAAGCCCGTGCAGTCATTCGTCAGATCTCTGCCTTGCCTTTGCCGTTATATTGTACAATATCGCCGAGCTTCAGACTATCTTTCACACACCTCCATATGGTATTGTAAAGTGAAGTCCGTAAAGGAACAGACTGCACCGTTTCTACCAACTTCACTGAATTAAATACAAGAAATGTTTCCTTCCCGTAACAATGACCTTTAAATGTTAACTGCCTAAAAAAATAACATTGTCCTTTTTTAAGAAGGGGAAAATGCAATTCCTGGTGCTTGATTGTGTTACAGAATAACCGTTTTGGTGCTGTGGGGCCCAATTCCTTGCATTAAGCTTACAACAGTGTAACGCTTGATTAGAAGGAATTTATTGCTAATTTATGCCAGTATGAAAGCAGGCCTTTAATTTTCCTAAGAGCTATTTCTGTTATCAGTCTTTTAAAACTCACAGTCACATTAAATTATATTTCTAGCGTATTGTTCTTAAAATTAGTGCAGAGGTGGTGTTATCTGACTGTCATTTATACATATTTATATACATATATACAAATTAAAAATCACTACATTCTAGCTGCCTTCTTTTATTTTCACCTTTTAAACTGACTAAGCCAGCTGTGCCCTTTGGGGTCTATAAGAATGAATAATTTTTATTATTTTTGCTCTCTTAGACAGTAATTACAGAGTAGTATGCTGTCTCTGTTTTTTAATATTATGGTGCCATTTTAATCCATGGTGCAACACCATTAACTTCAGCAGAGTTACACTAGAAATGAATTTGCCCCCAGGAGGCTTTTCCAAATGTTCGGTTCTTTCCTCATGATTACCCAGAGGAACAGAGAAGAAGAAGGCAAGACAGAGGGCCCTTTGATAGGAGGAATGCAGTTCAAAGCGAAGTCTTGTTGCTGCCATTCATGGTGCTCCATATGTTCCTCATTTGGGGTGGAGGTGGGTTAGACCCCATGAGGCACACATGCTGTGGCTGAAGGGCAGGCAGAAGTTTTTACATAGCACATCTGGTGCACAGGTTATGTTCTTTCCCAGACGTAGGTACTGTACAAATGGAAAAAAAAAAACAGAAGAAGAAAAAAAAGTGGGAGGAATATTCAGATACTTAAAGCGTACTTCTGTGGAACTGCTTGAAAGTCAGAAAATGGAGTAGCCAAACACTAAGATATCAAACTCATCATAATCGTCAGGCTGTCTAAACTCCAACTCAGATGCTTTTTAGATGTCAAGTAATCCTGCAAGTGGGGATGTATGAATCAGTGTACCATGGATTGCTAATTGTTCCGATAGTTGCAAAATATAAAGGAGAAACTTGCAGAAGTTTCTAGGACTAGATTTTATTTGTACTCACTTTTCTTTTGTAGTTGGATATTTAATTTTAGTTTGGGCTTATTTCTGTATCCAGTCTAAAACATTCAAATCTGCTGCAGTATGGAAACACCAACTTGTAAGTTAGATACAAATTAGTAGCGCCCAGCTGAGCTTAGAAGGGGAATTTAGAGAATTTCCTCTTTGCTGTCAGGGAGCAGGGAGGGACGCTGGGCCGACAGCGCGGTCGGCAGGGTAGGGGGCCCATCCCACAGCCCCCGAGCAGGGCTGGCTGGGGACAGCAGCTGAGAGCTCAGAGGGCCAGACAAGTTCGTGGGGACGAGACAAGTCCAAGGCAAGTCAGAAATTCAGTCCATGGGTCACTGCCCAGATCAACAGGGTCCGTGGCCAGGCACAGCACGGCCGCAGCACACTGGATCTGAAGCCCGGCACAGCCGCGGCAGCCCTAGGCAGGGACCGAGGGCCCAGGGCTGAGCTTACATGAGCCCCTGTGCCCGGGGCAGGGGTGTGGGGGAGGCCCCAGGGGGGCTGGTCATGGCAATTAAGGCCTGTCAGTGCATTCAGGGCCCTGACATGCACATCTGGTAACAATTTCTGTTATGTTTAAATCAGAAACTCAGATTCTTGCAAAACCTAGGATCTAGCAGAAGGAAGTGGTTATGTCTTTTCAGCAAATGCCTAGCGTTTCTCCTGGGTTGGATAGTTTATGCAGTTTGCATGTTGCACACCAGTCAGTTGCCTCAGATACAAAGTCAAATATTCAACCTCTAAAGAGGATACCTAGGTCTCCCATTTTACTCCCAGAGTCTCCCTTCTCTGGATGGTGACATTCCCCAGGACTGGAGCATTGTCCTGAGGCTCCTCGTGTGGGACTTCCGTGTCCTCTCTGAGGCCCAGGTTTGAAACCTGTCCTTGCCGCCAGCCCTGCAGATAGATGTGTGATGAGGCCCCGCTCACGCCTGTCCTCCTGCTTCAGTGTGTCAAAGCCACTGCAGATGTGTAAGCACGTGTTCACGTTCTGCTAAAGGCAACGAAATACAACAGTATTGCAGTGTTTATTTCCTCTCAAGGCTCAGGTTAGTGGAACTGGTCTAAGTAATGCTCCCTCCATTAGACACTAAACACGGCTCTCCCCAGATGGCTTTACCAAGAAACTGTTAGTTAGCACAGGAATTTGTCTGCCTTCTTTCTCTTCTCTTTGCATGTAAGGAGAGTTCTTGAATGTTCTCTGCAGTTCCTCTTAAGTTTAAGGGCCATTAGAGAAAGCAAAGGCTGAAGTATAGGCCAACTTTGTACTACTTCAAGTTTGGAATGTCTTCTTAATCTGAAGCAATTTTTTTTAAATTTAAACAGAATTTTCCAGAGATACCAATCTGTATTGAGACCACACTGTGCTAAAGTGAAATAAGGTATAAGTGAATTAGCTGAGCTGCAGAGAAGCCTGCAGGATTTTGCAAAGCTGTACTGAGCAGTCTGCTCCTTGTTCTGACATTGCCTTGCTACTGCCGTGCGCTCCCTGTGCATCCCTGCATTGTCCCTTGCCCTACACAAAATCTGGAAACTCTCTGGGCAGAGACTATCTTTTAATTTTATGTTTGTGCTGTGCTGGACCCGGTCCTTGTCTGAGGGTCTAGGTCACCACTACTCCTAGCAGTAATTACTCTTCCCTCCTGTTACTAAATTAGGACTGGAGATCATTCTTTCCAGCAGACAGGGGTTCCTAATCTTTCAGGAGATTACGCTGTGGCTGCCACCCCTCTGCATCCCCTCCTGCCCTCCCCGAGACCTCTGCCTCTGATGTCAAGACATAGCGTCCTTGCCTGCCCCAGCGCTGCTGTTACTCCTCCTCCATCTTTTCCCTGGACTCCTGCGGCAGTTTGCTTTCTTGGAACCTTTCCATTGTGCCGCTGTTCCCGTGGCCCTGCTCACCTTCCCAATTTCAGGTCTCTCTTCACCGCTTTCTTGAGTTGTGTCTGTTTCTTTCCCATCCCTGCTCCGCCTGCAGAAGCCATGCTGTGGTGGCAACCAGCTGTTTAGCGTGCTAGTGCTCAGCTGAACACTGCTTTCTAATGTTGGTTGGGAACCAGTGCAGAAGAACATGCTGACTACTCAACAGTCTAAACTTAAAAAAATATAGAGATGTTATCTTGGAAAATGCAAAGTTCTGATGGAGCCTCTGATGGAAGCTCATTAAAAACAAGCTCAGAAAATCTCACACATAAATGAAAACCACACAGTAATTTTTGGTGATATGTTGAATGTGATTGTTTCATATTATGCTATGGCTGCTCATTTTAAGAATAATACACAGTTATTTTCTTCGTTTTAAATGCTGGTGTGGGGGTACCACAAACTTCCCGAGTAAAAACTTTAATTAAAAAGCAAATGTTAATCTCCAAGCAGTAGCATCTGCAGCATATCGCAAGATAAGATTTCACCAACCTGAAAAACTAAGCAAGATTCTAATTAAATCAGGGAAAAAAATTATGAACTAGATATATGTTTTATTTAAGGATGGCAGTTACATAAGATATCAAAGATTTCACAGTTGCTGTCTGATGGGAAATGTTGCTGCCAGATCCCACAAACTATTTCCAGGGAGAGAAATCCTTGTTCCACTGGTTCCAAGTACTGTTGTGATTTTGCCTTCAGTGGGATCAGGACTTTGCTGTGGCTCTCCATTTGACTCGGAAGTCACATCGGTCCTGTTGAAAGCTGCAGATGACCCAGTAATGAAGCAATGTGTCAGCATGGTATGAGGGAACACCGTACTGTGAGTGCTGCCGTCTTTCCAGTGAGGCACAAATACAAAGTCCTGACTATTTATGGTTATTAAAGGTCCCAGCGCACCTTTTGAAAAGTAAGGCTCTTAATCCCTGTGTCCTGGCCAAAATCTATTTTCAGTGATGCCACTCTGGCTATCAGCATTTCCTGTATTATTCCAGATGAAGATAGCGTTGGCCATCGCATCCCGTTCCAAACTGCGTGCTGGGCTCCTCTCTGTTTTGGAACAGCTGATATTTTCCAGAAACAACCGTGGTGTGTGAAGTGATCTCTATATATCCCTCACTTGTTTCACAGGAATGGAATAAGGATTAATCAATTATGACTGAATCATGATCCCAGTGAAGTCAAAAGAAGGGTTTTTTCCATTGGGATTATGGGGGCCAGGGTTGGCTTCTGTGTGGATATTATTGTTTTGAGATACCTGCACGTAAAAACAAATGAAAATGCAAAGCATTACCTCGTTGAAGGTGTCTGTAGCGAGAATTCCTTTAGCTGGAGAGGAAAATGCATTTTAAAGGCTGTTTCCTCAAGAGTCTAGTTACTTGTCACAACAGGCGTTATTGTGCATGAGGAAATTCTGGTTTGTTGAATGTGGCTTTAAGCATGTGGTGTTGGTTGGCTGGCATTTGTGGCTTTGCATGTCCTATGCATTCAAAACATGCTTTGTTATGCTTTCAGGGCTGGCTCCTGCTCTTTTCCCAATGCAGTTAGTGGTGTGGAATTGTATCTCGGAAGCTATGTCCCTAAAACCATCAATAATTCAGCTTTAAATACTGGAAGAAAGTTGAATACTGAGTAACAATAGCTGCAGGTTATTCTCCTTGACCAAATGTTAGTTCTTCTGGGCAAACAAACAGAGGATCTAAAAAGGAGCAACTCTGGCTAGATTTCTAAGAGACTGAAAAATATTTCCTGCTTAGATCTTCTGTCACATGCCCCTTACGATATCACATTTCAAATTGTAAATCAATTTACAAGTTGGACAAGTGATATCACTGAAAAACATTTTTGCAGGATCACCTAACTTCTTCCATGCAAATATAATAATAGTACGCCTCTCATGCAAATATAGGAAAGAGT
>NW_009204288.1:8678-16654 GCF_000690835.1 Fulmarus glacialis
GAAAAGCATGCTCATCAGATGGACATAGAGAGAATATTCTGTCAGGCACTGAGGAGCAGAAGAACAGTAATAAATATTATTAAAGGTGGATATGGATGAAGATTAGCCTATTCCTGCAGGAAAACTATCAAATTAAACTTAGAAAAATGTTGGTACATTCACAACATAAATCATGTGCTCTTCTGCAAATGAACAGTAAATGAAAAATAGAGGATATGTGTCATCCATACTTTATAGTGTTGACTTCATTTTCTTAAGTACGTAGAAAAGATTTTAATGTGTGTATATTAATATTTCTCTATTGGCTAAAGATTAATTTAAAACAAAACATAGCTTAAAGCTTTTCTGGAAGTTGTAAGTGTTCTGCTCCACTTTCTATCAAGTCCATGGAGTTAAAGTGAATTCTGGAACTGCGTGCTTGGTGTCATCTCCCATGGTAGTGCACTGTGATCCCTTCCCTGGCTCCAAAGCCCTAACTGAACTATGGGTGAAAAACTTAATATGATATTAACGCATGGCTGCTGCTGCCTGCCATCCTTTCGGTACTTCTTCAAAACCCAGGTAAGCACTCTAGAGAGCGCTCCTCCAGGTGCTTGAGCTGCAAATGTCCCTAAAATGTTTTTTTAAAATTTGCAAGTGATGAAAAATTTTGCTCTGATTTTTCAAAAAATATGGGTTTTATACACCCCCCAAGGACTATGAAATTTCCCCAGAAAAGTGGAATCTGTGTTTACCATTAGATATGAGCACTTTTATAACTTCTGTTAAGTAGAATTACACAAGATTGCATTTAAGAGTGTTGACAGTAAGTTCTTTCTGAGAAGCAAAATATGGAGCTGAAAAAATCTGATTGTGTTTGTTTAACTGATTGGTAATGTTTATGTATTTTGTCATCCAAGTATTGTTGCAGAACAAAGTTATATTAGGTAGAATTAGGAATGCAGAAGCTCCCCTTGAGCTAGTTTTATCTAGGGAAGACATGCAGCCCAACTTGCCACCCAGTAGATTCTTTTAAAATGCATTTCCTCATCAAAGTATTCCTGGCATCTTTGTCTGTGGGAGCTATATTCTCATTGTTCTTTTGTCAAATAACTATTTTTTACTCTTCCAGATTTTAATTATTAGTGTAGTAAAAAGAGAACAAGTTTTGCATGATTTGTGGCCTTCTGGCTTCACTTTTGTTATTAATTATTGTAGTTTAGCAGGACCTAGACATAAGGACTGGTATAAGTCAAGGTCTTTAACTTTATTTGAAAGTGGTATAAATTAAGTCCAGCAGGGGTTTTTTATTTTGTTTTTTTTCTAATGTGTTTTTGAAGCATAAAAATATTACCCTACTTCTTAAATGCATCTTAATTGCTTTCCATAGGACAGTCTGCAGGGTGAAAAACGCAACACTTTTTTCAGAGAATGGTGCAAAATATAGCTTTTGTGGTGACAAATAGTTTCCTTCACAAATGAAAGTTATCCCTGTCTGTGAAAGACACCCATAGCTGAGCACTTCCAACTTCATATCTCTGAGCCAGGTCTGGCTTCCCTGAAGACATTTTCCACAACTGGAGGAGAGAAATCCTGTTCTGCGGTGCCACTCGTGTCCTTATGAGCTTTAGTGAGAGCTTTGGGGTGCTCACCACTATACCTCAACCATCAGTTTTTGTAAATAGGCTTGAAATCCCATGTGGTCCATTCCCACCTGGCACTCTGTACTGCTCAGTCCTTTGAGAAATTCATCCAGGCGAGGGATCCAGATACCTCTGCCCACAAGGAAACATATAAGCTTTTATGAAGCCATTGGGCATTCAGGTAAATGAATCAGACCTCCGGTATACCCATGGAAATGTCCTCCTTTTCCAGCAGTGCAAGCAAGGAGCTGATTAAGGGGCAAAGTCCACCCATAAGTAAGTTCTAAAGAAACACAAAGAATGATGTATTTTGCACCAGTCTGAGATATGAATTCCTACAAGCAGCCAAGGCAAGCCGTTCTGGAGAACTAAAATGCTCTGGCCCCAGCCACTCTTCCTCTGTCCTATTTTATATGGGAATAGTGTTTTTTTGGGAGAGTGAGGGTGGGGACGCAGTGAGGAGTGACCCTTCGGGGAGGGAGCTGGGGGATGGAGACCTGCCTGCTGGCATGTCCAGGACCCTGGGAGAAGAGCGAGGGGGAGGCAGGGTGTCTTGGAGGAGGACAGGCTGCAAAAAGAAAAAAAACACGTTTCTCATTACAGCCCCTAGGAACATCCCATCTCGCCTTTTCATCCCTTCCCATGTGGCCCACTGCTCTGCCCTGCCTTTCCTTCTGCCGTACCCGTCCCCCATCCCCACATGTCCCTGATTACACCCTGAAATTGTACCCACCGCTGCAAAAAGTCAGGTGTGGGGCAGCAAAATTCAGTTTTGCTTGTGCTGCTGGAGCTGGCTCTGGCCTCACGGGCAGGATTAGTTCCGCACGTGACGCAGGACCGCAGCAGAATCCCAGGCTCAGCAATGGGCCCTTGGCCCCGCAGCCCCCTTGGAGGCCAGACCTCCTTCCTGCTGCAGGAGAGCTGGCTGCAATGAGCCGGGGGGGGCTTCTCCACCTCCCCTCTTTCCTATCCCCCCAGGCCCTGTGGCAGCACGACCGCTCGCCCGGCTCACCGACCCGCAGCCACACCAGACATTGTTCATGCACCGTAGAGCCCGACACAGCCAGTATAGCAGAATGGGTTAATTAAAAAGGCAGCATTTAAAATGCCAGTCCGTGGTTGCTTGGAAATGGAATCCAACTTCAGTATTATTTTCGAGCTTAGATTTTTGAATCCAAAACTCCATGTGACGGAAGAGATGGGTATTTAAACAGATGTCTGCAATTTCTTTAAAAAATAGAGATTGAGTTACAGATGGTAGAAAGGGCCTGAGAATTAAAAACTCCTGAGCTACAAGAAAATTTACGTGTGAGCAAAACGATTTGCTGAAATGAATGGTCGTGCAATGCTGCATGTTTGAAAATTAAGCTTCTTTCACCAAAAATGTGAATATCTTTTCCCTTCCGTATTATCTACTTCTCCACCAGTAGCCTTGGCTGTCACCATCATCATCACAGCCAAATCACAATATGAGGGTCCTGTTTCTAATGGACAAGACATATAGTTCTTTCCTTCTCCTATCTCTTGTACAGTTTGGCCTGCCAGGACCAAAAATTTTGAATTAGCTCAAAAAGAAAACTAATCGACCCCATCTGCATAACCAGTCCCTGATTGCACTAACTTCCATTTTATAAATCACAAATAAATGGAATTTTGTGGTGTAAGCCTGGAAGGAAACCAGAGTCATCATCTGTACTTGCAGATGAAATGAATTTTTTTTTTTCCTTCTTTTGGGGATTTAAAAAGAAAATGACCAAAATAAACTTCAAGTGAAAAAGCTGATAACTTCTAAAGTGACGTATGAAATGCAAAGCGCTGCATATTGGAAGGGAAAAACTGAACACATTTAGTACAGTTTTGAGGAGTAATTCAGGATCCAGCTCGTCAGCTGGGAGACCTGTGCATTGCTGTGAGTAGCTTTATGAAGATCTCCACTCATTCATATGTGCTCAAAAAAAAGCAGTATTAGGATGTATATGAAAAAGTACATAGACTCAAACACAAGTTGTAAGGAGACTTTTACATGCAGCGCTCCTCACCTACTCTGCAGAGTACAAGTCTCTCCATTGCAAAACCTGTTCAAATTAGCATAATTTCAGAGAAGAGCAGCAAGACCCACTAGGTGCAGAAAAAAGCTGTCATGTGAAGAGTGACCAGCCGTATTTACTTTACAGTGGAGTGGACATAATCGAAGTGTCTATATCAATGAAATCATTAAGAAGGAGAATTGGGAGCATCTGTTTTCTCTGTCTTACCTTGTAAGTACAAAGAAATAGGTCTGTTAAAGGGAACAAGGTTTGCTCCAACTATGGGACCACCAAGTTCAGCGTGCACTCCTGGATGTGTCCCAGGCTGGATTTCCAGTGGACGAAAGAACGGAGGGTGCCTAGAGGATCTGTCCCAAATTGTTTATTAATGCGGACAGACGCTCTCTGACTACATCAGTATTATTAGAAATCCATCAGCCTGTTACAATTTTGCAGCCTTCAAAATTGTACTGGGTACTTACATTCAGGGCTGGGAGACCTGTGGTTGCTGGTAGGGCATTATCCTGGTTTTGCTGGCTTTCTTTATGCGTCTATGTTTTTTCCCTCTAAAATCTTATTTAATATTATTTTTTGTTAGCTGTGTATTTGTCTTCATTGAGAAGGCAGCGTATACCACAATGTGACAATGACAGCTCTTTGCATTTGCATAAAGATCTGCTTTGAACTGATATTTGTGTATTTTACAAGACAACTTTTTGAAAAAGTGAGGTGGAACGCTTGTGTACCTTCTATTACTCCACTCAGACAGGAGCTTACTGGCACTAAGTAATTATACATATAAGAATAAAATGCAAAGAGTAATAAGAGAATGTTCAACCCACTCTTTTAAAGATGATTGACAAAATGCTTTTAAAACTGGGCTTCTCCTTTTTTACTTTTAAAGACACAGAAAGTAGTTCTAAATGGTTGTTCTTGGGTTATTTCTGGAGGAGAGTGGAGAGGAGAACTGCTTTTACCTTAGAGGAAAACTGCTTTTACCCTAGAAATCACATGAATGTCAGCTTTTGGGGGGGGTTCTGTCTTGCTGGCGGATTTCTTGAAGGTCTCAGATGTTTATTGTGAGCTCTGACATTTTAATTGAAAGGACAGGAGTGTTGATTTTTTTAAACAAATAGATCCTTTGTCCAAATTGTTTATTAGATATTGGATTAAGTAGGTTTTAACAACAAAAATCATAAATCAGAGTGTTTTCAATAGTCTGACTTAAATTCTTTTTTTTTCTCAGTTGCTCATCTTTAAAATTTTATATCCAGTGATATTATAATTACATTAATTCTCCATTCATCAGGGGAATTTGAAAACTAATTCTCTGTTTCAAATGTAAAAATCAAGAATTCCCCAAAGCTTTTTTGGTTAAACTTCTGGATAACATTTAAAGCTTGAAAATGGTTGGTTATGTGTCAAAGAAAAAAAAAAAGGAAATGGCATGGTTCTGTTGGAGTAAAAAATGCAAATTTCATCAGTCTAGTTGGAAAAAAGAGAAAATCACAGTATTGAACATTTTATTTAATACTATCTGCCATGGGAAATAGGGAGAAGACTGACTTGAAGTATAATAGTTGAAAAAGACTAAACAGCAGGTTTTCTGAAATAAAATTGTATCTAAAATAAAATAGAGTGGCAAAAGAGGGCCATAGTGAAAGCCAAACAAAAGGAGAGAACAGAAAAACTGAGAGAGAGGAAGAGACCGCTGAGCTCTTTGCTTTTCAGAATGCAGACTGGGTACATACTCCTGATTGCTAGATCAGTTTTCTGAAAAGGATATTCACCCTGTATCTAGGAATCAAAAAATTATATCTTTAGGAGGCCCATGGGAGTAGGAGAAATTTCTCATCAAAAGAAGTTACATCCATTTACAGAATGTGGATATTTTTATTGCTCAGCTTGAATCATGCCGAGGGATCCTGTGCCTTCAGTATTTTGAGTCTTCCTGAACCGTGCCACAGTAATAAGAGCACACTTGTGAATACTAAATGAGGACTGAATTACCATCATGTACACATCCTGCATCAGAGCCAAATCGGAAGTGAAATATCATGTCACATATGAAAGCTTAAGAACTGATTAATTTTGATAGCATATTTATAGTTCTCATTTACGGAGAACTCAAAAACTTTAAGAAAATGGAATACTAAATTATACTAAAATAATGTAAATCAATGGGAACTATACACGAATTAGGACTCTTTGCGACGGTGGAGGAGTTCAAGGTGGAACTGTCTGTAGACTTATCGCTTTATTCAATATTGATGATGTTAAACAGTTTGCGTGAGATCTGGGCCTCATTCAAATCCCCGGGACTTTTACCATTGACTTAAACTGAGGACAGGACTTCATCCGCTTTTTGGCAGAGATAAGAGGACAACAACAGTGTGCCACACTTCAGAAAGATGAATATCTCATCCATTTGGAAGAATAGAGGGAATTTCAGACAAAGGGAGTGCACTTACAGAAACCCAAATATGAGCAGAAAACTGGGTTAACTCGCTGTCTGCCAGATCAAATGTCTCAGGGTCCTTGAGAAATGAGGTCATAACTCTGTCTCTTCTAGAAGACAGTTCTGAAAAGAGCATAAATCAAATGGGAAGACCTTATGAACAAAAGCAATATACAAAATTTTGTATCATGAGAATTTCACAGCCAATTATGCTTCCATAAGCTTAAGCTTTTTTTATAATTGGGGATGAAAATACACTCTTGAATGCAAGATTGGAAAAGATTAAAACATTAGAAAATGCTAAGGCAACTGCAGTTCCAATTTCCAATTTTCATCTTATCATGACACATGTAGTAAGTGCATTACCCCATTTTGATCCAATTCCATTAGATATTTGTAAGTCACATACAGCGCTGGTTCATAAAACACAGCTTTCGGATACTCACCAAAATGAGCTAATTAATCAGAAAGGACTAAGACAACCCCTCTCTAGTGAATGGAATATGTAATTTAACAAAATTAAGTAAATGGTGTAAAACTGTGGGATAAAATAATGCGATTTATGGTGGGAGTTTTTTCCAAAAGATAGCCAGGCTGCTATTTTTTCCCCTTGGAGAATGCTACTCCTCACTGTTTCCCCAAGAAGAGAGGAATGGTCATATCAAAGCCATATTCAAGGCTGCAGCCCATCGTGAACATGAAAGGATTGTCACTTTTGCTATTACTATCCTGGAGGAAACGGAACCTCGCCTTCGGGCATAGGAATTCTTTAGATGTCCGTGATTAGGTAAGGAGTTAAGTCTCCTTCAACATCCACAGTAACCATCTGACCACAGTAAAGAGAGCAGATATGTTGGAGTGGTGTCATCCCACAGCCTTTTGAAAACGTCTATGTAATTCACCCTGCTTTTTTCCCCCCAGCATAGACTTTATTTGAATGTATGAGATTGAAAATCCATTTTGGTGGTTTAGACATCAGGAAATAGTTGTCTGTCAGAGTGGGGGACAGTTTCATTGTCCATAGCTGGAAGGTATTAGGTTGCTGGTTAAGTTTTCCTGTGAGGGTTCCTATGAGGTCCCCAGGTAATACTGGGGACAACCCCAGTTATTACACACAAAGTTAAAGCAAGCAAACATAAAGCCTTTTCCACAACTTCTATACTTTCTTTGAAAGAAAGAATAAATCAACATGAGATTAAAAAAAAGATGAAAATAATCACTCTTGATGGCAGGGTATTAATTATAACTTTGTGTGGGAGAAGTTAAAATCCTCTCTTGTGTGTGAATTGGGCGTCTTTTCCCCACAAAAGAATAACTGTGTAGCACAGTCCTACAAATACCCAAACGGGCAGGTCCATGGCTCTCCTACGGATTGGTGTCCTGGGATCGCCTGTCGCATGTCAGTGTCCCCCTCGTGGTTGGGCAGCCATTACACAGCTCTTCCACACTAGTGCAATTGTTCCTTCAGCGGAAAGGAATCATCCCTCTATGTTCATGATCATAGGCACAGATTTGCAGGGGGCTGAGGAGGGCCAAAAGAGGGGCAGTCCCGCTGTTTGCACTCCTGATGCAATTTGCACTTCTGGGTTGAGCAGCAGGCTGGTGGCTGGGTGCGAGACCCAGAGCAGGACTGTGGGGCTGAGTCTGCCAGGGCCCATTGCCCAAATGTGGCTGAAATTGCCCAGGGGCTCGAAAGCTCCTTGGGGTGGCAGGGCAAACGGCCTGCGCTCCCTTCCTTTCCCTGGGAAAACGGATTAAAAGCGTGAAAAGGCAGGGGAGGGCTCGGTGGTGGGAGAGAATCGCCTGCTTGTGTTTCACAAGACATCCCTCGGCGGTGACATCGCCTCGGGGTCGGAAGGGCATCCCCGG
>NW_009204289.1:0-203 GCF_000690835.1 Fulmarus glacialis
CCGCCGCCGCCTCTGCTTTCCAGCCCCTTCCCCTGCTTTTTGTTTCCTTTTTCTTTGCCTTTTACTGAGGAGCACGTTTTGATCCCTCTGCCCAAGAGGTTTCTCCCCAGGAGGTGACAGCTCAGCTCTGACCAGGAAAGTTGGACCGTGAAGGCCATGAGGAAACAATTTAGAAATGCCTCTCCCAAAAGCGGGGGAAAAAA